>NC_136067.1:467759739-468011219 GCF_964261635.1 Lissotriton helveticus | reverse complement strand
GAGAGATACACTATACGGGGGAGGGGGGGGTGCCTGAAGCCAGAGGCGCAACCACAGTCAAAAATATCGGGGGGGCTTAACTTCAAGGAAAAAGCAGAGTGGAGCTGCAGGGGCTGTAGGCAGGGGGACATCAAAGCCTTATTAACAAGCAAAATGTCTTTAAAAGACCTGTGAAGTCTCTGGTGCAAATGTGTGTGGGCCCAGGAAGCTATCTCATCCTAGCTGAAGCCCCGTTAGCCCAATGGGTGTTGCGCGCCTGCTGCATACTACACATTCTCTCCTTTCACAGATAACGTGTCGTTCTTTCGGAAACAAGCTTCTTTGCTCACCTTGTGCCATTGCCATCATTCAAACAGGGAGCACTACTTGTTGAAGCAGGCTTCTCAGTCCTTGTTACAATGGCCACCCATCATCGCAGAATACATAAACGTAGAGCTTTGAGGGGGTGTCGTCAATTTGTAAAACACAAGCTGAAAGATAAAAAGTAAGTTAACATTGTGTGTAATTTATTTATGAAACGAGAGAGGAAATAAGAGAGTGATTAAAAACAATACTCGCAGCTCACCTTTTTGTCACCGGTGTTTTTCACCACGTGCCGGACATAATCCATCCTGAACCTCTACATCTAAAAGATAATAAAAGAAAGATGTTATGATTGGTAATTGTTACTATATTAATTTGGAGTTAGATAACATTGCGCTTTATACACGTTCCTTCTCACATTCTACGAACTGAATTGGTAATATTCCGAACATTTCAGCGATTATAAAAACGTTCCTGCTACTGGGAAAAAAAGTGTATACATGTAAATTAATACACTATATAGGAGTGCGTTCGTCTAAAACGCTAAGTCGCGTTTTTGTATCTAGTCTGCTACAACCCTGACTCCCTCCGATGCGTAGTCAAGTCTCACTGCTCACCTTTTCGTGGAAAAGACACTTTCTACATGATGTAGTCCCGATCTCCAACAAAGATGTCTCATATATGGTGCTGAGTCTTAATATCTCTATGGCTAACGACATACTCGTGCTCCCATCATCATCCCAGTTCTTTACCCGCTTAGTGCTTCGGGCACCACTAACTCAGTGACCAAAGAGGCCACGCATGTAGTAGTGGGCCCCTTGTTTGGTAGTTTGGGAACAACTCTAAAATGGGCGTACAACACGTGCTTTTCGTCTTTTTTATACATAGGGTCACGAGTGTAGTGACAAATGCGCTGGATGGGTGGGGTGTGGGTGTATACGAGCCATGAGGGAGTGTGTGTGCCGATCTGACAACTAGACGTGTAACTAAGAAATCCCTCATGGCTGGTATACACCCACACCACACCCATCCAGTACATACGTCACTACACACGTGACCCTATCTACAAAAAAGACAGAGCGTACAATGCCCCCATGGTCTCGCCGACTCCTCGTGACCGGAATGTTCAAATAGAGCATGCGCAAGTGAAATGAGAAACATTAGGGGTACACGGACTGATGGTGGGCCTGGTGAGGCATATTGTGCGCATGCGCACCATTAATACACATGCGCTGAGCGAAAGTGTACACAGCTCGATGGGGTCCACTCCTCTATACGGGCATTGCTTTTACACATGGGGAGATGCTAAGTTGCATGTGGAAATGCAATCTTGTTTGGATTTTGAAAGTGAGAACAGTTTTCACTGGTGTGTCTTTCAAAGTTCAAACTAAGTTTGCTATGGGAGGGTGGGTGCCGCAAGACTTCCGCCTTCTCATAGCAAACAGCAGTATCCCGGGGGTAGGCACCCCGGGACACTGCAGGAACCGGTTCTGGGCGTGGCGGTCTCCAAGGCTCTCGAGGGCACCAGGCGGAGGGCCACCAAGCCTGTGTCAAACAATACAGAAATTTTCCGGGGGGTAGTTGTTCCCGGGGTTTGAGGTGCACACACTTTTATTTTTAGGAGGGGACGTGGATGCGCAAGTGGCGCAAGGGGGTTGTAAATGTGGTACAGTGTTTTGTTTTACTTTGCTTTCCATTCTGTCTTGTAGAGGATCCAGGGTAAATATAACGGTTTTTGTACAGCCATTACCTTTCTGCCTGTTACCATAGTAATAGTTCATGGAATATTTGCCTGAACAAAGAGGTTTGAAGTTCAACACAATATGTTGCTAATTGAAATAGTTTACTGTGCTGGAGATTTATATTTTTTTCATATAGGAACCGTTAGTCGCACAAGAAGTCAGTGGAAAAGTTTTGTTAGGGATTTCTTCCTGTTCTGGGAGTATTATGGTAACGTGCTCCAAGCTGGACTTTACAAAGTTTAATGTTCATTGGCTGTGAAGTATTAAAAGTAGAAGGTTTGGCAGTCATTCCTTGTTCGTCTGTGGAACAACACGGACATTTTATTGGCTAACGTGTTCCGAGCACAAGTTTGCTCCTTATTGGGTGGGAACAGTTCACTGTTGTCAGTGATAATGTGATGCATTTTCCAAAGGAGTATAGGGAAAGAAAGTAGTAGAGGGCAGGTTAGGAACACTATTAACTCTGTACAGTGCCCATAAGGTGGTGGAGAGTGATTACGAGGGAAACAATTTTTTAAATATGTTTCAAGTGCCATTTATATAATTGCCGTGTGGTGTATAAATCACGGCGGAAAAATGACAGTGTCTTGCGCTGTTTTTTTTATCAAGTTTGTGGGTGACATACTTCTTAGGAGTACTATTTACTTATATGTGGTGTTTACTTTCCTGATGGGGAGGTGTGGTTGCGCAGCAAAAAATTCAGTCTAGGTTTGAAACAGTTTTTATTAAGTAAATACAAATAAACTTTCTTCAGAAACTGATGCTGTATTTATGAAAGGGGTGACAATTAAACATGGAATTTCATAAAATATCGTTAAGCGTGGCTATATACTTCTTTTTTGTGCTACAGTTCGTAAAAGTGTTGCCCCATATTCTTGATGATGTAAGAGGGCATCAGTTACTTTTAGATAAAGTAGAATAGAAGTGCTACAACAAACACTCCCGCACTACATTATCCCAGATCAAGAGAACAAGTACATAACAGTTAAATACAAATGATTTCATATTACATAGAAATGCATGCATTATTATTTTTCAAATTTGTATTCTGTACAATTCAGGAACGTGCTGTCGTAGTGCTTAGAGGTTGCAGACTGTTCCGCTAATAAATCACATACTCTCTAAAGAATATATAGGATGGTACTCTTGTAATATAAAGTACAGGTCCTATATATTCTTTAGGGAGAAGGTGAATAGGAAACACAAATAAGAATAGAAATTAGAAAATAAAATTCAGAAATGTAGGGTTTATTAAATATTTAAAGTACAAAGTATGCATGATAGCTATATTTTTTTGTTCTGCTGTTTCGTAAAATATGTTTCTTGAAAAAATTATCTGATCACGTACTTTTCTTTTTTAATATTTGAAAGTTATATTATAGATGGCGCTGAAAAATCTCCATTCCTCTTCCTCTAGCAATAGGACAATCTATTATAATATGACGATTGGTACCATTGTTACAGTAAAAAGAAAAGGAAATAAAGTTATGTATTTAACAGAAACATCCATAATGAAATACTTTTGAGCTGTAATTTTTTACTGAACTTCTTTTCTCCGGGAGGTGAAAAAGTTTGATCTTCGTGGTGACGGGTCATAAACTCCTCTGAGATCAAGACGGTGAGAATAATAATATGTATATATTCTCACAGCACATGATCACAAGGGAAAATAGACTGAAAAACCGCAAGCCGGTAACGTTGCTTACTTTATCGTTACTCTTTGTGACGACGGATCATGTACTCCACTAAGATCACCAAGACTGTAAATGTTATAATATACATATTAACAGTATGTGATCTCTAGGGGAAAACACATAAACAAGTGGAAGATGGTAACGTTGATTGTAAATGTTTAGGGTTTGCGTCGAAGGGTCACCACCAACACCTCTCAAGTGAAGTACAGTGTCAATATTATAATATAATAAGTCACTATATATAAGGTGAAAGGAGCCACAAAAGGAGCAATGTTTGTTATAATCTATCTGTTTCTAAAAACAAGCTGATGACGTTACAGAGAAAAAGCGAAAAACATGCAATAACATTTTTTTCTAGATATAAATGTTAAAATATTGACAAATAGCCACAAATTATAACTAAGTACTATGCCTATGCCATATTGAAACAACTTACAACTCCGGAATATGTTTGTTGACGCAAAAAGAGAATCCGATGCTAGAAAACGGAACCTGCAACATAGATTGGCGACTCAGAAATAACTCACCAAAACTAAACTAATTGCACATTAGGGGGTCGATTCCGATCCGGTAAAAAGCGCTCCGAATTGCCTTCGTAAACAACGCCGTACAAATCGAAAGTCCATACGAATAGCTGTCGGCTGACGCTCCACGCTACGTCCGAACGTAAATAGACCACGTCTTCCGAACCAGGAAGTACGATCCGTGTTGAACACACTCCATACGGCTCTTTTTCTACGAGAGCTCAAAACTACCGTAAAACCACAGTCCGGCACAAACCGCACCCCGGTACGCAATAAGCAGGACATGAACGCCATCGTCCCGTATCACCCAATCCTGCACGGCCACCACCTCGTACTTAGAAACCGACGACGGCGCAGAAGGTGAGTACAACGAAGTCCAACATACCTGTACGTGTTGCCACACGCGCACATCTCCATTGCACGACTGTAATGTCTGGGTAAGTTGCGCCACACACTCCCGCACATCACCAGTGTAATACAGAGACGTGCCGCACCTACGTCATCGACCTCGGGGCACGGTACGTCACCGCCCAACACCAGTGTAATACGGAGACGTGCCGCACCTACGTCATCGCCCACGGGGTACGGTACGTCACCGCACAACGCCAGTGTAATACGGAGACGTGCCGCACATACGTGATCGACCTCGGGGCACGGTACGTCACAGCACAACACCAGTGTAATACGGAGACGTGCCGCACCTATGTCATCGCCCTCGGGGTACGGTACGTCACCGCACAACACCAGTGTAATACGGAGACGTGCCGCACATACGTTATCGACCTCGGGGCACGGTACATCACCGCACAACACCAGTGTAATAGGGAGACGTGCCGCACCTACGTCATCTCCCTCTGGGTATGGTACGTCACCGCACAACACCAGTGTAATACGGAGACGTGCTGCACCTAAGTCATCGACCTCGGGGTACGGTACGTCACCGCACAACACCAGTGTAATACGGAGATGTGCCGCGCCTACGTCATCGCCCTCGGGGTACGGTACGTCACCGCACAACACCAGTGTAATACGGAGATGTGCCGCGCCTACGTCATCACCCTCGGGGTACGGTACGTCACCGCACAACACCAGTGTAATACGGAGACGTGCCGCACCTACGTCATCCACCTCGGGGTACGGTACGTCACCACACAACACCAGTGTAATAGACGTGTGGGAAATACCTCTGCTATGTCAGTGTAAGTGTAAGAGGTGTGTAGAAAACACACCCAGCAGTGCCCAGCATTAGAGTGTGTGTGTGGCTAAGACCCCCACCACTGCCCACCAGTGCCCAGCAGTGCCCAGCATCAGAGTGTGTGTGTGGCTAACACCCCCACCAGTGCCCAGCATTGGAGTGTGTGTGTGGCTAGAACCCCTCCACTGCTTAGCAGTGCCCAGCAATCAGTGTGTGTGTGTGGCTAAGACCCCCACCACTGCCCAGCAGTGCCTGGCAGTGCCCAGCATCAGAGCGTGTGTGTGGCTAAGACCCCCACCAATGCCCAGCAGTGCCCAGCAGTGCCCAGCAGTGCCCAGCATCAGAGTGTGTGTGTGGCTAAGACCCCCACCACTGCCCACCGGTGCCCAGCATCAGTGTGTGTGTGTGTGGCTAAGACCCCCACCACTGCCCAGCAGTGCCCAGCAGTGCCCAGTATCAGAGTGTGTGTGTGGCTAAGACCCCCACCAGTGCCCAGCAGTGCACAGCATCAGAGTGTGTGTGTGGCTAAGACCCCCACCACTGACCACCAGTGCCCAGCAGTGCCCGGCTTGAGAGTGTATGTGTGACTAACACCCCCACCACTGCCCACCAGTGCCCAGCATTAGAGTGTGTGTGTGGCTAAGACCCCAACCAGTGCCCACCAGTGATCAGCATTGGAGTGTGTGTGTGGCTAAGACCCCCACCACTGCCCACCAGTGCCCAGCAGTGCCCAGCATCAGAGTGTGTGTGTGGCTAACACCCCCACCACTGCCCACAGGTGCCCACCAGTGCACAGCACTAGAGTGTGTGTGTGTGGCTAAGACCCCCACCACTGCCCACCAGTGCCCAGCAGTGCCCAGCATCAGAGTGTGTGTGTGGCTAAGACCCGCACCACTGCACAGCAGTGCCCAGCATTAGAGTATGTGTGTGGCTGAGACCCCCACCAGTGCCCACCAGTGCCCAGCAGTGCCCAGCATCAGAGTGTGTGTGTGTGGCTAACACCCCCATCAGTGCCCAGCAGTGCCCAGCATTAGAGTGTGTGTGTGGCTAAGACCCCCACTACTGCCCAGCAGTGCCCATCATCAGTGTGTGTGTGTGGCTAAGACCCCCACCACTGCCCAGCAGTGCCCAGCAGTGCCCAGCATCAGAGTGTGTGTGTGTGGCTAAGACCCCCACCAGTGCCCAGCAGTGCCCAGTATCAGAGTGTGTGCGTGGCTAAGACCCCCACCACTGCCCAGCAGTGCCCAGCAGTGCCCAGCATCAGAGTGTGTGTGTGGCTAAGACCCCCACCACTCCCCACCACTGCCCACCAGTGCCCAGCAGTGCCCAGCATCAGAGTGTGTGTGTGGCTAAGACCCCCACCACTGCCCACCAGTGCCCAGCAGTGCCCAGCATCAGAGTGTGTGTGTGGCTAACACCCCCACCAGTGCCCAGCAGTGCCCAGCAATAGAGTGTGTGTGTGGCTAGAACCCCCACCACTGCTTAGCAGTGCCCAGCATCAGTGTGTGTGTGTGGCTAAGACCCCCACCACTGCTCAGCAGTGCCCAGCAGTGCCCAGCATCAGGGTGTGTGTGTGGCTAAGACCCCCAGCAGTGCCCAGCAGTGCCCAGCATCAGTGTGTGTGTGTGTGGCTAAGACCCCCACCACTGCCCAGCAGTGTCCAGCATCAGCGTGTGTGTGTGGCTAAGACCCCCACCAGTGCCCACCAGTGCCCAGCATCAGAGTGTGTGTGTGGCTAAGAACCCCACCACTGCCCACCAGTGCCCAGCAGTGCCCGGCTTCAGATGTGTGTGTGGCTAACCCCGCCACCACTGCCCACCAGTGCCCAGCATTAGAGTGTGTGTGTGGCTAAGACCCCAAGCAGTGCCCACCAGTGACCAGCATTAGAGTGTGTGTGTGGCTAAGACCCCCACCACTGCCCACCAGTGCCCAGCAGTGCCCAGCATCAGAGTGTGTGTGTGGCTAACACCCCCACCACTGCCCAGAGGTGCCCACCAGTGCACAGCATTAGAGTGTGTGTGTGGCTAAGACCCCCACCAGTGCCCAGCAGTGCCCCGCATTGGAGTGTGTGTGGCTAAGACCCCCACCACTGCCCACCAGTGCCCAGCAGTGCCCAGCATCAGAGTGTGTGTGTGGCTAAGACCCCCACCACTGCCCAGCAGTGCCCAGCATTAGAGTGTGTGTGTGGCTAAGACCCCCACCACTGCCCACCAGTGCCCAGCAGTGCCCAGCATCAGAGTGTGTGTGTGGCTAACACCCCCACCAGTGCCCAGCAGTGCCCAGCATCAGAGTGCGTGTGTGGCTAACACCCCCACCAGTGCCCAGCAGTGCCCAGCATTAGAGTGTGTGTGTGGCTAGAACCCCCACCACTGCTTAGCAGTGCCCAGCATCAGTGTGTGTGTGTGGCTAAGACCCCCACCACTGCTCAGCAGTGCCCAGCAGTGCCCAGCATCAGGGTGTGTGTGTGGCTAAGACCCCCACCAGTGCCCAGCAGTGCCCAGCATCAGTGTGTGTGTGTGTGGCTAAGACCCCCACCACTGCCCAGCAGTGTCCAGCATCAGCGTGTGTGTGTGTGGCTAAGACCCCCACCAGTGCCCACCAGTGCCCAGCATCAGAGTGTGTATGTGGCTAAGAACCCCACCACTGCCCACCAGTGCCCAGCAGTGCCCGGCTTCAGAGTGTGTGTGTGGCTAACCCCGCCACCACTGCCCACCAGTGCCCACCAGTGCCCAGCATTAGAGTGTGTGTGTGGCTAAGACCCCAAACAGTGCCCACCAGTGACCAGCATTAGAGTGTGTGTGTGGCTAAGACCCCCACCACTGCCCACCAGTGCCCAGCAGTGCCCAGCATCAGAGTGTGTGTGTGGCTAACACCCCCACCACTGCCCAGAGGTGCCCACCAGTGCACAGCATTAGAGTGTGTGTGTGGCTAAGACCCCCACCAGTGCCCAGCAGTGCCCCGCATTGGAGTGTGTGTGGCTAAGACCCCCACCACTGCCCACCAGTGCCCAGCAGTGCCCAGCATCAGAGTGTGTGTGTGGCTAAGACCCCCACCACTGCCCAGCAGTGCCCAGCATTAGATTGTGTGTGTGGCTAAGACCCCCACCACTGCCCACCAGTGCCCAGCAGTGCCCAGCATCAGAGTGTGTGTGTGGCTAACACCCCCACCAGTGCCCAGCAGTGCCCAGCATTAGAGTGTGTGTGTGGCTAAGACCCCCACCACTGCCCAGCAGTGCCCAGCATCAGTGTGTGTGCGTGGCTAAGACCCCCACCACTGCCCAGCAGTGCCCAGCATCAGAGTTTGTGTGTGGCTAAGACCCCCACCAGTGCCCACCAGTGCCCAGCGGTGCCCAGCATCAGAGTGTGTGTGTGGCTAAGACCCCCACCACTGCCCAGCATTGCCCAGCAGTGCCCAGCATCAGAGTGTGAGTGTGGCTAAGACCCCCACCACTGCCCAGCAGTGCCCAGCAGTGCCCAGCATCAGAGTGTGTGTGTGGCTAAGACCCCCACCAGTGCCCACCAGTGCCCAGCATTAGAGTGTGTGTGTGGCTAAGACCCCCACCACTGCCCAGCAGTGCCCAGCATTAGAGTGTGTGTGTGGCCAAGACCCCCACCACTGCCCACCAGTGCCCAGCAGTGCCCAACATCAGAGTGTGTGTGTGGCTAAGACCCCCACCACTGCCCAGCAGTGCCCAGCATTAGAGTGTGTGTGTGGATAAGACCCCCACCACTACCCACCAGTGTCCAGCAGTGCCCAGCATCAGAGTGTGTGTGTGACTAACACCCCCACCATTGCCCACCAGTGCCCACCAGAGACCAGCATCAGAGTGTGTGTGTGGCTAAGACCCCCACCACTGCCCAGCAGTTCCCAGCATCAGAGTGTGTGTGTTGCTAAGACCCCCACCACTGCCCGCCGGTGGCCAGCCGTTAAATCAGAAACATACCATTGTTAACCTCATTACCATCAGGAGATAGACACATGTTAACATACCCAAATGTGAACATCACACCAGCTCCCAGGCACACAGCAGTCACAGACATCACCACACAAACTAAAGTTCAGAAAAAGAAATTAATAGCTTTATTCAGCTTGTTCAAATTAGAAAAAGCAAATAAGAGTCCTTGCTCATAAAAGGCCAATGGCCAGTCCAAAAAAGTCTGATCAACAGTTTGTGCCTCCATGGGTGTGCTCACACCCAAACTTGCCTGCACATGGAGTTTAATCCGCAATGGAAACTATGGAGGCACCATCTGTGGAATCCTCCGGCACTGCAGGGACAGGAGAGGGAATGACAGGTGGAGTGGGTGCAGGTGTAGTGGATTCATCCACACTGGTTGGTGCATCGCCGAAAGTAGCTTCAAATAACTGGCTGCACACCTCAGCCAGTGCGGAAAAACTACCACCTGAACCCGGGGACACATTGGGGGTGGAGGTAGAGGGCTGTGAGTCTGTTCTTCTGGGTGTGTGGATGCATGTGTGAGCTGTGTCCCCTCTCCCTGTGGGTGTGCTTACATCCCCTTGAGATTGTGTGCGTGGAGCTTTGAGTTTTTTCTGGTGTGTGGGTGTGCCGGGTGTGTCTGACCTGTGGCGTCTGCGTGTATGTTGGGTAGGTATGTGAGAGGCAGAGGTGGATGGGTCTGAAGGATGGGGGGGCAGATGCTGCCGTCAGTGTTGACTCTATGGCAGGCACACTCCAACGTAGATCAGACATGGCCGATGACATGCACTCCATGAACGACACCAACTGTGTAATGAGTCGTGTATGTCCATGGAGGACTGTCAACCTGGATGTCTGACCTACTGCAATCTGCCGGAGTAGGTCCACAGACTCAGCACTGAGGGCAGCAGGGGACACAGGGGAAGGGGCTGGGGTGCCGGGAACAAAGGAGACACGAGGTCTAGCATGGACCCTAGGGACACTAACGACTGGGAGGGTGGAGATGGTACTGGAGGAGGGGAGACCAGCCAAAGATGACGAAATGACCATTGCTGCATATTCCCCCTCCTCCTGAGAGTCTGACTCGGAGTTGTCTGCATGGTAGGATGTGTCAGTCACATGTCATCCGGCCTGCAGACTCTCCACACCCTCCGTGCCACTGCCTCCCTCTGACTCCTCAAAGCAGGTGGCACTGTCTGTGTGTACCTCTGCCTGGTCCGCGCCTGTGTCTCCTCCAGATTCAGATGATGATGCTGTTGGCAAGGAGATTAAGAAAAACATATCAGTCACCTGTACACATCAGACATATCATCTAGAAATCATTTGGGCACATTTCTAAACATGGCATGCATTATGAGTCACATGACACTGAACTCTGCACAATGCTAAGTCTAGTCTTGGCCAATTGTGAGAGACACAACGCTCAATGAATAGTAGGATACAAGCAACAGGCAAGGCAAAAACGTGTATGAGAGACACAATGATGATCCACTGCCTGACAACAGGATAGCTGATGATGCATCACAGTTCATTTTCCAACCCTGCCACCCAATCCCAGACCTGGTCATGTTTGATTTGCTTTCGCCTTGTGCCACATGGGAAAAGTCCTGCCTGAACTGCCATGTGATGCCATCCTGGGACCTGAACCAAGTGTACCATCACCTCACACTGGCATCACAGCTGGCTACACCCAAAGCCACATTGTGTGGCTGCCCATCAATAATATTTCCAACCAACATGCAACATATTTGCAGAATATGCACTCACGCACTGCCCAGTGTGAGTATGCATAAGCCCAAAAAATAGCACATGTACATTGTGCACCTGTAGCTAACACATGACAATTAGAAAGTGTACCATGGACAAAGGCCACTGAGGCTGACTTGTGCAGAAAACACATGTTGAGACTCAAGATCATTGCCAAAATATGAAGAAGGGCAGACACAGTGCACATGTGGTGCAACATGTAAGGTACCAACAGGTGTCACAGACCCCCCTCCAACATGATGATGTGCAAAGGAAGATGCATACTGAGACATTGCACCCTAGGCGTACATGTGAAAAACAATCATCAGCCAAATCGCAGGTCAAAAGTGGAGTCGGGCAAGGCATTTAAAGAAGCATCTGCAGAAACTGGGAGGTTCTAATGCCAATGCATAAAGTGCCTGTCTGACCACACCACTCAAACTATGGGAGTGTTAGCAAGCCTTGGAGCACTGCAGGTAGCATGTGACACACATGACAACAAACAGACATGTACCTACCCCTTACTTGCTGCTGTCCCTCCTATAACTGCCTATGGAGGTCTGGGAACACCACTTCCAGGACCCGGAGCATGTGGGGGGTGAGGTGGCGGGTGCCTCCATGCCGGCGTGGAGCTTCCAGTTTCAGCTGTACTATGGCGATGCGGCGGGTCCAGCACCGGATGTCCTGCCACCTCTTCTTGATGTTTCTGAGCCTCCTGCGAGGGCCCCCTCACTCCTGACAGCCCTGGCGATGTCTACCCAGATTTCACCCTTCTCATAGGCAGATACCTGTCACAAATGTAAAGTAAAAGACCATCAGTACATTCGGTCCATGTTCCAAAGACACACATATGTTCACAAAATACTTGATGACAACAGGGCATCGTATGCTCCACACATTTGCATCATTGTCCAGGAGTATGTGGCCTGTGAGCAAACACTACTGCATTACATGCCATTGAAAGGCTACAGATGACATGAGGGGTGCAAAACACTCGTTGAGCATGGCACTCACAGAGCTATATATGCTACATCTGGGTGCACTGCAGCACGTGACATGCTGTCACACACCTCACTACAACAAAGTACTCTCTTGAAACAACACTGTACACCCTGGCACTCACTCCCAACAACATAGCATCTATCCACTATACATACACAGTGGCTATAATGTCCACACACAACAGGTGCACACTCCAAGGTACTGCACACATAACTCACCTGATCCTCTGGTCTCCTATACAGCTTGCTGTAGTTTGGCAGGAGGGCATCCAGCAGGGCCTTGTTCTCACCATCAGTGAATGCAGGTGCCCTCTCCATGTTCAGCTAATCAGGGTCCAGAGGATACAGAGACAGCAGCTGTGGTTACCACTCCAATGTTGTGCAGGCAAGTGCCCTCCCACAGCCACATGCTGCCTTATATCTGTGCTGCAGAGGGTCTGTGAGTCCAAGGAGTAGTGTGTGATAGGCCACCATAGTTAGCATCCTATGTTCCATCCAATCACATCACACAGAAGGCCATGACACACATATGCATGGTTTGAAAACTGAGCAAGAGCTGAACAACAACTTTTGCAACATTGTATACTTTTGCCCAACTGAATTTTCTAGAACACCTGTAGGAGGCTCAAAACTCCCTGTATCCATGACAACCTGGTTGCATTTTTATCATTCCACTGTTCCCCTAGATGTTCCCTATGTATTTATTTGAATACCCACACAAGTATGGTTCCATTGCCGTTGCTAATGCAACCCATTCAATGGTGTAACGAGGCGTACACACGCACGTACCATTGGGATACGCTGTGCTCGCGTATGGGTAACATGCTATAGGGAAACGAGGCGTACACACGCACGTACCATTGGGGTACGCTGTGCTCGCGTATGCTCAAAATGCAATAGGGAAACGAGGCGTACACACGCACGTACCATTGGGGTACGCTGTGCTCACGTATGCTCAAAATGCAATAGGGAAACGAGGCGTACACATGCACGTACCATTGGGGTACGCTGTGCTCGCGTATGGCTAACATGCAATAGGGAAACGGGGCGTACACACTCACGTACCATTGGGGTACGCAGTGCTCGCGTATGGCTAACATGCAATAGGGAAATGAGGCGTACACACGCACGTACCATTGGGGTACACTGTGCTCGCGTATGGCTAACATGCAATAGGGAAACGAGGCGTACACAAACACGTACCATTTGGGTACACTGTGCTCGCGTATGGCTAACATGCAATAGGGAAATGAGGCGTACACACGCACGTACCATTGGGGTACGCTGTGCTCGCGTATGGCTAACATGCAATAGGGAAACGAGGCGTACACATGCACGTACCATTGGGGTACGCTGTGCTCGCGTATGGCTAACATGCAATAGGGAAATGAGGCGTACACACGCACGTACCATTGGAGTACGCTGTGCTCGCATATGGCTAACATGCAATAGGGAAACGAGGCCTACACACGCACGTACCAATGCGTCAGACATGCACAAGTGAACGATTGTGTAGGCTGCGTTCCTGACCTCCTTCATGTCACCATTGGGAGAGTGACTCCAGGAAATCACATTGCAGGGATGTAGTCTACACTCATGTTGACGATGTGGATGCATACATCAGCATGGCATCCTTACATCAGCATGTGGCAGACATTGAAGAAGCACAGGGACTGTGACCTTGTGGCTCAGTTGATGTGTGAAGAGCTGTTGAGACATGTCATTAATCATTTTGCACATGTGTATCACATACATTCAACACTTCGCCCCTGAGTAACATCTGCAACATATTGAGAGGCACATCAACACTGGAATGGCACACCATTCAGTACAGGGGACTGTCACATGATGACAGCAACATGCACACTGTCACAGAGGTTGAATTGACGCACAGCATGACCCTGTGTGACCACGTCATGTGTGTGCCATGTGCGACATTGTGCATGCTGTTTGCATATGAAATGAACTGGTCAGTATTATATTCCTCACCTTAGAATATCCCCAAGTATCATCCTGGATATGGCAATTTCCGCTTAGCAGTACACTTGTATGTCAGTAGGCATCTCCTACGGGTCTGCCGGGAGCAGACATATGAAGCCAGGTGTGAGTGGCCCCACAAGCCGCTCAGACTCCAGCAGTTGGCCCTGCACCACAATAGCTCATGGTCTGGACGTAGGACGAGTGCCTGGGCGTGGGTGTTGAGGCATCAGAGCCCCGGGATTTGACATCAGTCCTCCAGGGCTAAGTCATCAGGTAACCCCAAAAAGTCAAAGAGACGTCATCGCACTTCAAAATCACCACAATGCACGTGCAATGCTGCATGGGATTTGGGTGACACCGGCCACGCGGCTCCGTTAGATTAGCAGCCGTCGTTGCCTGCACCACAACCTCCGGTCCCTGCCCAGCATGCGACGCAGGAAGACTAAGTGCGCTTCCTCATGGCCATGATGTCCCTCACTCCACCAACGGCCTACTCGACGGCATCTGGCCCAGCGAACCGGTCTGGGGGCACTAGCGGGTCTGGTGCATTGCCCCTGACACCGTCACTCGCTTTGGCTCTGACGCAGGTGGCGCATTCGTCCCGGCCCCGCTGGGACAGACAGGAACTGAGTGTTGATCCTGGT
Organism: Lissotriton helveticus; assembly: GCF_964261635.1. Lineage (NCBI taxonomy): Eukaryota > Metazoa > Chordata > Amphibia > Caudata > Salamandridae > Lissotriton > Lissotriton helveticus. The sequence continues at coordinate 467,996,453 of NC_136067.1, read as the reverse complement.
CCTCGCTGGTCCACCTCACAACCTCACCGGCAACAGTCCCCCAGGTGTCAGCCGTGGTGCCGTCCTCGGGTGGTGCTGTCCCCGATACCACACACTATACGGCTCCGGTGTGGGAACTGCGTGGCAGAACACCGCTGTTAATGCTGCATGGGGAGTTAAACTTCAACGAGCCGGGCACAGATGATGACAACCCTGATTATCTGGGAATAGGTGATAAGGAGTATTGGGAGGGTTATGAAGACCCACTAACACGTGAGTGTCAGTCCCAAGACGACAGGACAGGTGGACTGGGGGATGTGAGTGGTCTGGACACCTCGCCAGACACTGGTGATGTCTCTCCTCCAAACGTGTCTTTGGATGAGCGGTCAACGTACAGTGTTGTGTTGACGTGGGCGGCCAAAGCCTTGCCCCTTCTTCTCCCCTTTGCGGCCATGAGGACCAACCTCCTCACTGAGGTCCTTAAACTGCAGTCAAGCTCCGCTGAGCCTCTGCAGCCGTTTAATTCGGAATTTACTGAATCTATATTGGCCAGCATGTACAGCCACGCAGCAACCATGTTTCCTGTCCTCCCACCCCACCCCAGAGAGCATGGCCATCCAGGCCTCCAAATCACAGACCACATTCCCGTTTGCTCCGCTGGACAGGGTATCCAAGAGGTATGAGCAGTACGGAAAGATGTCATCATCCTCCCAGAGTCTGGGACTGAGGTCTTCCAACATCACATGCCTCTTTGTCCGCTCCACATACTCTCTGTGGGACACGGTTGTGGAACTGCTGCCAGAGTGTGCGTTGTAGGTACGGGCAATACTTAGCCAAGCCCTTGTATAATGCCAATCAGCGACACGGTATTCGATTTGGTGTGGGCTGGATAGCACCGACTCACTGTGCAGATCGATGGCATCCACGGAGCCAAATTTGTCAAAAGCCTGGTATGTATTCAAAGTTAGGAATATGCTACAAACTACTGTACCTTACCGATGTTTAGTTACAAAAGGTAAGTAACTAGTTCATACTGTTCAGTATATCTGCTGTAGGAGCATCTATGTTGGGTCCTTGCCGTGATGAGAGGGTTTGTAATGTACGCACACCATGCCACTTGTGCTAACGAACCGCTCATATGTGTGATGGCATCACAGACCATTTGTCACAAATCAAACATTTATGCTGTATGATGATGTCCATGTAATAGTTTGTGAAATTTGACACCGCAATATGGATATGTCAGATCTGTGCAAATGATGGCACATGTGATATGTGTGTGTGTATTGCTGTCAGCTGTCTGGATGTGCAGACAACCTCCTAATGCCATTCTCATGATGTGTGTCACTGACATGATACATTGTCATGCTAACTCAGACATTTCCATCAGATCCTTTGCATGCATGTCATATCCATACCACAGACCACAGGTCTTTTACTTTTCACGGAGTAGTGGCTGGCTGCTGGCACATATTTCCTCAGTGTGTCTCCCAGGCCACACTCAAAATTGTCTACATTAGTTGAAGCAGTGTTGTTTGTGCCATGTACATTGTTATTGTCTTAGGCAGACAGTTCAACACATTTTCTCTTAATTTTGTTTTGCAGGGCACCCCCTCTGGAAAGGCCGTTGCCAGACTTGGAAGCCATGAGGGAACGTAATTGCATTCGGCGTTACCGCTTCACCAGACAGTTGATCAAGGACCTGACGGGCAGGCTGGAGGTTCACCTTCAACCACGACATAGGTATCCAACTGCGCTGACACCCAAGGTAAAGGTGATGGCAGCCCTACATTTCTTTGCCACAGGTACGTTCCAATTTACCATAGCTGATGTGGGAGGGATGTCTCAGACAATGTTAAGCTGTGTATTGACGGATGTTTTGGCAGCTATGTTACTCCACCTTGATGATTTCATTACATTCCCTACTCCAGAACAGTTGACAGATGTCAAGGGGGAATTCTATGCCCTGGGACGCATGCCACACGTAATTGGTGCAATTGATGGTACACATGTTACTCTGGTGCCACCACAGGCTCAGGAGCAAGCGTATTGCAACAGGAAACACTACCACTCTATAAATGCCCTGGTGGTGTGTCTTGCCAACATGCTTATCTCACATGTTTCTGCACGTTTTCCAGGATCGTGCCATGATGCTTTCATCATGAGGCGTAGCAGGGTACCACAGATGATGCTGCAGCTGCACAACCACCGGGCATGTCTTGTTGGTGAGTAAACTCTGTCAGCTATGTATGTCAGTATGTCACAACTTCATGAACTGCATCATATTACACACTCATTTCCATGATGTCAATTTGCAGGAGAAGCAGGATATCCAAACATGCCATGGCTAATGACTCCGCTACGCAACCCCAGGACAGCTGCAGACCAGCGGTACAACAATGCTCATGGGAAGACCAGGCGGGTGATCGAGCGAACATTTGGACTCCTGAAGAGCCGGTTCAGGTGCCTGGACAAGACAGGCGGAGCCCTCCAATACAGCCCACGCAAGGTGTGTGACATCTTCACCGTGTGCTGCATGCTACACAACATGGCAGTGGAGAAGGCCGTGCCACTCTACCTTGATCCTGATGAGCTGGTACATCCGCCCGTTGAGGATGAAGGCCTTGCCCAGGATGCCAGTGACAAGGAGGGTGAAGATGATATCCGGAGTCACCTCATCCGCAACTTCTTTTCATAATGGTGAGTCACAGTTGCATTTTGGTAACAAATGTACTATAGAGTTGCATGGTTAGCATGCTGTGTATGCAACTGACTGTATGCAATGTCACTTGGATGTTTGTTGTGCAGTGTCACATAGGTGCAGATGTAATGACACACATGTATGTGCTATGTGTGTACTTGGAATGTACAGGTGTACTACTACATCAGGCTATTCAACAGGACAATGTCAGAATTACATCATACGGAACTTGACCCCTTGTGTGTCTCTCATCCCCAGCTCGCCCTGCCTGTTGTCCGTTAGTGTCATCGTGGTCAGCCTGCTATTGCTCATTATGATTGCAACGTTAGCCGAATCAACGAAGCCTGCATGGACATGTTGAAAAGTCAATTTGGGTAAGGACTCATATGAGGCTGTTTAGCGTTGGTATGGTTTCTAATGTGTGGTACATGTTCATGCGCATGTTGTTAGAACATGCATACATGCAACAACATCATGTTTCTAATTACATGTAGGCCCACTCCCATGACAGGATAGTCACCCCATCTGACAGTCATCCGTTGTAGTTGTCGACTCTGGTGAATGCATCAATGTGTGTAGACATTGACACTGCAACATTGCATATACCATGGTTTGACATTGTGTTAGAGGTCACAACCACGGACTCTGTGGTGGATTGCAGCCTCACTGTGTGCATTAGAATGTGTCTGGTTCCTCACATCCACCTTCTGGCACAGTCCAGTTAGTTTACCACAAAACCATGTCGTGTTGGTGTTGCCCAGTGTATGTTCCACATGTTAGGACAACTGTCCTGTGATTCTGTTCGCATGGATGCATTGCCCCTTGTTGCAGTATGTCATGTCACTGTCATGTCGTTACCTCAGTGCAGGTTGAGAATACTGCTACGCCAGCCTTCACAGTGAGTAGCAGTTCTGTCTAAAATCACATGATGCCATGTATGTTTTGCTTTAGATATGACAATGTTGTGATGATAAATATGTGAAATATTTTGTTGCACCAGTGCAGTGCGGTCATTCACATGATTCTCTTGTCCCGTGCAGCATTTCTGTGCAACGGTAGGGTATCATTATGTTGGTTGGAACAACATCACTTGCTGTTGAGTCATTTTCAAACTGCTTGTCATGTTTAGCATAGTGATGCAAAGTTGATAGAGCAAAAGACTGGCTACAGAGTGCCTTCATTGCATGTAGGTCATTAGCTTCCTCATCATATGTAATTCTTACAGCTGTTGTGGGTGATGTCAAGTTTGCCCACATGGCCCATACGGGTACACATTATCAAATACAGCTATTACAATTTGCGTAAGTAGCATTGCCATATGTTTTAATTTGTTTGTTTTGTCCACATCATCAGAGACAGTGAATTAGTATTTGTACACATAGATCTCATTGCATGGTAGATGACTTGTGAGCGTTGCACAAGACTCAAATAGATGACAGACTGTCCTAGGTTGTATGTGTCTCATGTGATTGCATAATCAGTGATCTCAAATTGGCTACAGCCGTTACACTTCACAAGTGTGACTGGTACAGTGTATCTCATGAGGTAATTTTAGTGTCAGTGACATGAGAAAGTACTCCTAATGGGTCTTTGCCACTGTTTCAGGTCTCCCTCCCTGCAGTTCCCATCCTCTCCTTCCCTCGCCTGATCACCCTTTTGTGTCTGTCATTTATACTCAGACCAAGGGGCTATTTGGAGGTGGAACCCTTTGAGCATCACACCACTCTGATGAAGAAAGGTACGGCCATTCCCTGGCAGGGTTTTAGCAAATAGTTATGCTGCATTACAGGTGACATCATTCATATAGTTATTTATTTGTCTTCTTGCCAATGCCAATGACCATGTATGTTGGATAATGCTCCATGGCCTCACAAGGTAAATCATCGTGTTGTGCATGACGTGTGATTTCAAAAGAATATTGCGCCTCCTTGATGTCAACGCACATGTCCTTCTATTGTGCATGTATACTATATGGCATGAAGTAAGCTTATCTTGTTATGTCTTTACGTGTACAGTGACTACATGCATGGTGTTGATTAAGGCTAAAATACTATACTGTGTGTGAGGTAGATGGCTGTGTAGCTGCTGGTTAGCTTGGAACACACTAGCTGTAGTCTACACCTGCTGACGCTGTGTGTCCTGTGCCCCACTTGTCCCTAGGGGGCCTGATCCCGTGACCGTGATCTTTGGTGATTACTGTGCCATATTATTTGGTGTGACCCTGAGTGAAGCAGAGACTCCTGCATTCACATGTACATGTCACTTAGTGGCTTGCCAATGCCCTTGTGGTATGTGGTTGTTTTGCAAGTTGTCACACCCCTCCTGCCGTCATGTCTTCACTCATTCCTGGTGCTGCATACACAGCCACAATGCAGCGCACACTATCCAGGACCACACACGCCTACTGGATACCCCTCCTTCCATCCATTTGTAGAGCATGCTCCAGCCACCCTACACACAGAGAACACCAGACAATAATCCTCCTGGTATCACGATGCCTCAAACTCACCCATTACAACTTCTATGTCTGTGTGTGCAACACATACTGGCAAGACTATGCTGAGCCACATGACATATGCCTTGTACGGCACACACACACTTTCTTTTTTTTTTTTTGCAGTTTTATATAGCGGGAACTAGAACCGAACCGAATCAGTTATCAGAGCGCTTTACATAGCACCAGTTACGTTACATGAAGACACACTTTCATTTTAGGCACGGGGAGATGAAGTGATTTGCCCAGAATCACAGGGGGTTTTTGGCGTCGTTACCGAGACTCGAACCCAGATCCCCAGGTCCGAGGTCGAGCGCCTTAGCCGTTAGGCCAACCCCTCTCCCCAAAGGCACAATATTGTACAGTGTTACCTTGTCAACACCACAGCATGAAAAATTGGCTTCCTTACAGTCACGTGGCAGTACACGACCTGGTCACACCACTTCAACATAGCCGTCACAGTCAGTCAAGTAGCCACAGAGGACACACACCATGACCACGTCTCTTGGGTGTGGGGTGATTTGGCCGTTCTGGTGTAGACAATTGTCAGACATGGGTAGTTGTTCTGGATGCGTAGCACCCATCACAGGAGTATAGGACTTGTAGCTCCATAGGGGGAGGTCACCTCATCAGGTGAGCTTGGGTAGAGTGCTACAGCCCATTTCCCACAGTCTGTCCTGCCACCCTTGTCCTGTGCGCCATTCATCACATCAACAGTACAGCATCATGCTGATGATAGTTCACATACTTGATGACACAGATGTAGGTGCTCCCTATGTGGACAACAAGTTTTGTCACACTGATCTATACACCTCAAAGTGACTCTCCTCGGCCTGGCTGTTATTGCAGTTTTGTGATCCAAAAACCCCTTCAGCATTTACTATCCCTCACAGGTGTGTCTTTCCATCCCTGTATCTAGTTATTAGGAATTTGTGACAAATGTGTGTCCTCACCCGGACTCTGATCCAAGTGTGTGGATGGCTGCAGTTTGGTGAATACCCTTGCATTTCATACATTTGCACACACTTATCATTTTATACTGTGGGTACAAGATAACTCACCAATGCCTAGATGCATCAAACGGAATTGCATTCGCAAACGGTGCGAATCGCTTTTTTCGGCCGTTTGCGAATGCAATTGACTAATTTGGAATGCATCATGCATTTCGCAATTTTAGGAATCGCTACCATGTTGCGATTTCTAAAATTGTGATTGCATTTGAGAAATCGCAATTAGAGATTTCTTAAATGCAATGCATGATTATTTTTAAATTGCGAATTCGCAGTTTGGAAGGGGTAAAATAGCATGAAATTGAACTTCATGCTAATTTACCTAAAACTATCAAATATGCACAAATTGCATTTTTGGAAGTTTAAATTTACACACACACATGCCCTTGGGGCATGTGTGTGTGTAAATTGGATTTAAAGTTACATTTCAGGGGTGCAGGGAGGGGTTCTTTGGACCCCCCCCTGCACCCTTGAAATTGCATTCACATTTTGCGAATCGCAATTTGAAATTCGCAAAAAGTGATTGCCTTCCCATTCATTCCTATGGGCCTTTTGGCCCATAGGAATCAATGGGAAGGGTTTTCCTTAATTGCGATTCGCAAATTGAGAATCGCAATTAAGGAAAAATACTGATTCGCAAAAATAATTGCGAATTGTTCATGCATTGCCGTTTGCGATTTCTAAATTGCGATTCCTTAATTTTCGCAATTTAGGAATCGCAAAAGGCAACAATGATGCATCTACCCGTTAATGCGTTTGATGTTTAGGATATTTATTGTGTGATCTTGTGCAGGAAACGTGAATAGGTGCTGTACAGAAAACGGTGAAATCCAAAGATCACTGCTGGAGATGAGATGCCTTACAGTTTCAATCAACAGAGTCCAGGCCACAGTGCTTGGCATCATTGGGCAGACTGTGACCAGCAAGTCTATGTGGGAGAGTCTCATAGGTGATGCTGTTGCACCCAAGGGCAATATGCCAGGTCCGGTGTCCTGGGAGTTGTGCATGGCCCACTGCCACTCAACGTCTTAGCCGTGGACGACCCACCTTCCTTGGGGGACCCTCACGTGCAGGCATGGACGATGCATGGGACGCTACGTCAGACAGTTCCTCCTCCTCCTCCTCATCCCTCCCTGTGGCTGATGTTGCACTTTGCCTAGATGTAGCCGGCCTGGTGAAACAGGGAGGGTGCTGCATGTTGGCAGCAATTTGACGTAGCGATTGGCTCATTTTCCGATGCACCGTCAAGAGCTGAGCCAGATTTGCCTCCACCAGTCCATAATGTAGGTCTTGCCTGGCTATTTGCTCTGCCTGCTGTTGTTTCACCTGGTTGAGGGCCTCCGCAAGCTGGCTTACCTCCCTGGTGTCCCACCGGTATGCCTCCAGGATGTTAGTCAGTTCAGGCATACAGGGCCCTGCAGCTGACTGGCCAGAATTTTGCCTCCGCCTTGCGCCACTCCCACCACCCTGACCCACACGAGCACGGCCTGCGCTTGTGGGCACATCCGATCGACAGGCCCCCCCGAGTGCTGGCAGGGTGGAGGTTGTCTGCCACCTTAGGGGTGCCCGACAAAGGGAGTCCCTCATTTTCAGACAGGTTCTCTGGTGGATCATGGGCAGGGCTCTGACCTGTCTGCTGGGATGTGGTGGGAATTGTTCCAGGGGTTGGCAGAGATGTAGCTGGTACAGTTGCTGCAGGGGTTTGGGATCCAGAGGAGCCAGGTTGGTTGGGGTCATCCACAGTGCGTTGAGTGGTGTCGCTGTCGGTGGGGTCTGGGTCCTGCTGAGCCTGGGCCTGGGATCCTTCTCCCCCATGGTTGGGGGGCTCCACACGTTGCCCTGTGTGTGGGAGAGGCAGACACTGTTAATGCACTATCAAGTGACATCTTAATTAGTTATCCATTATCAGCATCACAGTTCCACAAGCTTTACATTGATGTCATTGTTCAGTTGTGTATGTAGTGGTAGTAAATTGACATGTACTCTGGAGTATTTTCATTCTTCCATTCTCTTGACAATGACTGACACAGCCATTGCTGTGTCTTGTCTTGGCGACACAACACATATACAGCAGTGCTCAGGTTCACGCAAGATCCAGGATACGGTGTTAATCCTTATGTCTGCGTCAAGCATGCACATAGTTTAGATGCAGCATGTTCATGTAAGAGACAGAGCATTATCTGTTCTACTATTATAAAGTGAGAACTGTGTCCTTTGAGCCAGGTAAACTCAAAAAGTACACCACCAATCCCAACACCCAATACAGCGTTGGAACGGGGAGGTCCAGAAGATGGACATAGGCTATATGAATTGACACCATATACACTAAAAAGGGGGGGGCGCCATCAGTGGTAAAGTCGTCCCTTCTGGCCGTTAGATGTGGGCGTTAACATTCAGAGAGGCAAGTTGTGGGCGTTAGATGGCGAGGAGAACATTGAGATGCGAGGAGATGTCACTGTGCAAAACCAAACACACCATTTGCACTCACAGTGCAGAGTATTTCAAACGCACAATAATCACAGTGCAGCATATTGCAAACAAGAAATATTCACTCACACACACATCTTCGGATAGGCAGAATCATTGACCTGGGCATTACCGTTGTACGCTGACATCAGAGACGGTGCGCGACTTGCATTCACAGGCAACCACTCACGCCACATAACTCACACAACACATGCAAGCCTTGCAATGAATATTTTAGTATCGATTTAACCATTGGACACGCTCCTGTTTGTCACAGGGGGGAGACCTCAAGCAAAAGAGGTGCAGCTTACACGGCGTTTCAGGGCTTAGGCGAGTCTGCGTTCTGCCGGACTGAAGCTGCAATATTTTTCGCACAGAGATATCATACATCAATAAACAGGCTTTTGCATGGCCCCTAAGCGAGTCAGCTTTCACCACAGTACTTGCATCCTAAACCTATGAACAAAGCTACGGATTCACTAGCTGCTATCTGTTTTACCACTGTGACACTCCCACTTATTGCGGCGCTAAGGAGAAAACCTGACTTCAGGGCTTAAACACATTTTTCACTCGCCAACATCAACACGTGCTTCATAAATTATCGCCGTGGCAGAAACATCAACATTCTCACGGGGGAGGGGGCGAGGACAAACAAGGAAAAACAAGTGACATTAAGTGGAGGGACCTTTGGCCAACGAGATTACACAATTTAGTTTTCAAACAGGGACAACGTCGGGATGGGCTGCTAGTTTAATTGCATGAAATCTTCTACATTGGATTGGTGTTGCTGTTCCGTGATGGCCAAACAATGGCAACACCCCTGGACCTGTATACCCACTTCTAGATCATGGCTTTGGAACGTGGCACTTCTCTAAGACGCATCACCTTGTCAATACCCATGTCCATGTTGATACTTAAGTGCATCCACAACGTTCATGATATGGGGCACGTGCATTGTGTGAGAGGCACAATGGACTGGAACATCTGCAATGTGCATGTAAAAGTTGTATACGTATTCATATGAGTGAGTGTTTAGTTGTGGTACATGACAATTGGGACAGTGTTGCACTCCATTGCCAGTCCCCAGGGGTTGAGTTTTTGTAAGGGGGATGTATGACAGGCCATGCTAGTAGTTTGCGTGTGATTAGCAAGCGTCCATCCTTCATTATTTTGCTGTCCCCTCATGTAGCAGGCTGGCATAATCGTGGTTGTGTGTTCCTTCACAGGATGTGTGACCTTGTCCTGGTGTTTGTGTTTGCAATGATCACAGGAGGGACTTGTGCTGCCTACACCTGTGCCCATTGTGTACTACAGAGCATTCCAAACTGTGTGTCCTGACACAGTACAGTCTCGCCGCCAAATGTTGGTTGTGTTGCAGGCACTTAGTAGATGACTGCTGGTAATTAGGAGACATCCCTAAACATTCTGCTCTATGGTCTTTGAAAGGCCTGTGCAGTGCTTGGGTGCAACTGTGTGTGTGGCCAGGGAGCTGGGGTAAGGTGACAGAGGGAGGAACACTGAGGGATGGATACAGAGGGAGGGAGGGACACAGAGGGAGGGAGGGAGACAGAGGGAGGGAGAAAGAGGGAGAGGGCGACAGAGGGAGAGGGAGACAGGGATGGAGGGAGTCAGAGGGAGGGAGGGAGGGACACAGAGGGAGGGAGGGAGGGAGACAGAGGGAGGGAGGGAGGGAGACAGAGGGATGGAGACAGGTTGTTTGTGCTTGCTTTCTTGCTACACTGCCTTACTGTGTCACAAAATGATGCATCTCCGGAAGGTGTGTCTGCAAAATGAAATTGTTTAGTAGCTGTGGTCTACTATCTTGTGTGATATTTCCCTATCCCTGTGCATTGGGCATGGTGCTTGGGTGTGTCCCTGGGACATATGGGATGAGAGCAGCCTCCTACCCTCCACCGTCCACCCTTTGTGCCTCCCCCTTGCAACTAACCCCAGTCTGTTGTGTCCTGGTGGGACTCATGGCCACCCACCCCATGCTGCTGGGCACTGTTGTTAGTCTACCCATGTAACTTGTGTTTTTTGTACACTCACCAGACTCAACGGCTCCTTCAATTCCAAGTACTCCCACCGGTGGCAGCAGGGCCATGACTTTCTCATCCCAGGGATGGTATACAGGAGGTCTGCGGGGACCACCACCTCCAGTGTGGTGTGCAGAGGCGTAGTCCTGGTCCATCTTCTTCTTGACCATCCTCCACAGATCATACCACCGGTTCCGGCATTCCCCCTTGGTGCGCCTGATGGGTGCAACAGCATTGACCCGGTCTACGATCCTCTCCCACTGGCGTGTTTTTTCTGCTATGCTGGTCGGTCTGACCAATGCGCCAAACAGCTGTGACTCGACTCTGATGACTTCATCTGTAAGTATCTCATTCTCCGGGTTAGTGAACTTTGGATTCTTGGGTGTGCTCATGGTGTGGGGTGTATGTGATTGAGGGTGGGATGGTGTGTATGGATGAGGGTGTGTGGGTCTGATTGTGAAGGGGGTGGTGTGGGTGTAGATGAGATAGGGTGTATGTGTGAAGGTGTGTGGCTGCAATTGTTGGTGTGCTCTCTGTGTCTTCGCAATCATGGGTATGTTGCAAAGGATGATGGGTTGTATGTGTGGACCCTTTTATTGGTCAAATAGTGGGTGTGGCTTATTTTGAATTGGTGGTGTGTGTGTTATATGGGGTGGGTGTTAGTGTTGACCTCTGTTTGACAGTTTGGCTGTGACCAGGACATTGATTCTCAATGGTGTGTACACAGGAGACATGTTCAGTGTTGTTGTGCGACTCATTTGCAAGGTCCTTGTGCTGGTTTGGGTGTTGGCATTATGTGTGCGTGTCGTACTTGTGCGTGCGATCGACTTTTACGGGCCATTGGCGGGTGGGGGGGTTTGCGTAGGCTTGTTGGGGGGCTGCGTGTCGTACTTGTGCGTGCGATCCACTTGTACGGACCATTGGCGGGTGGGGGGGTTCCCGTAGGCTTGTTGGGGGGGTGTGCGTGTCATACTTGTGCGTGCGATCGACTTGTACGGGCCGTTGGCCGGTGGGAGGGTTCGCGTAGGCTTGTTGGGGGTGTGTGCGTGTTGTACTTGTGCGTGCGATCGACTTGAACGGGCCGTTGGCGGGTGGGGGGGTTCGTGTAGGCTTGTTGGGGGGGTGTGCGTGTCGTACTTGTGCGTGCGATCAACTTGTACGGGCCGTTGGCGGGTGGGGGGGTTCACGTAGGCTTGTTGGGGGGTGTGCGTGTCATACTTGTGCGTGCGATCGACTTGTACGGGCCGTTGGCGGGTAGGGGGGTTCGTGTAGGCTTGTTGGGGGGGTGCGTGTGGTACTTGTGCGTGCGATCGACTTGTACAGGCCGTTGGTGGGTGGGGGGGTTCGCGTAGGCTTGTTGGGGGTGTGCGTGTCGTACTTGTGCGTGCGATCGACTTGTATGGGCCGTTGGCGGGTGGGGGGTTCGTGTAGGCTTGTTGAGGGGTGTGCGTGTCATACTTGTGTGTGCGATCGACTTGTACGGGCCGTTGGCGGGTGGGGGGATTCGTGTAGGCTTGTTTGGGGGATGTGCGTGTCGTACTTGTGCGTGCGATCGACTTGTACGGGCCATTGGCGGGTGAGCGGGTTCGCGTAGGATTGTTGGGGGGTGTGCGTGTCATACTTGTGTGTGCGATCGACTTGTATAGGACGTTGGCGGGTGGTGGGGTTAGCGTAGGCTTGTTGGGGGGGTATGCATGTCATACTTGTGCGTGCGATCGACTTGTACAGGCTGTTGGTGGGTGGGGGGGTTCGCGTAGGTTTGTTGGGGGGTGTGCGTGTCATACTTGTGGTGCGATCGACTTGTACGGGCCGTTGGCGGGGGGGTTTGCGTAGGCTAGTTGTGGGGTGTGCGTGTCGTACTTGTGCGTGCGATCAACTTGTACGGGCCGTTGGCGGGTGGGTGGGTTCGCGTAGGCTTGTTGGGGGGTGTGCGTGTCGTACTTGTGCGTGCGATCGACTTGTGCGGGCCGTTGGCGGGTGGGGGGATTCGCGTAGGCTTGTTGGGGGTTGTGCGTGTCGTACTTGTGCGTGCGATCGACTTGTAAGGCCCGTTGCCGAGTGGGGGGGTTCGCGTAGGCTTGTTGGGGGTGTGCGTGTCGTACTTGTGCATGCGATCGACTTGTACGGGCCGTTGGCGGGTGGGGGGGTTTGCGTAGGCTTGTTGGGGGGGTGTGCGTGTCGTACTTGTGCGTGCGATCGACTTGTACGGGCCGGTGGCGGGTGGGGGGGTTCGCGTAGGCTTGAGTGAGGGGTACACGTGTGGTATGTGTTGATGCCTCTTTCTGTGAGGCAAATATTCCCGTATGAATCATTCTTCATGCGTGAAAACTTTGGGCCGTACGAATCGCGGACAGGCTTCTCATACATGATCGTACTAGTGTGTTTGTACGGGCTGGTTACGATTCGTACGGTAGGATTCCCGAGGCTTATTCATACGGGTCATCGACTGTGGTTCGTACGGTTCGCTGATATTCGTACGGCATTCGACGGAAATGGATCGGAATTCGCAGATCGGACGGAAATTTCCCATTCGTACAGATTCGGATACGAATACGAATCGAACAGCGGAATATTTTACCGGATCTGAATCGAGGCCTAGGTGTGGTTTAATTCGTTTTTGGTTGTTTAGTAGTCTACGGAAGGAAGCTGTGGGTCCGCCTATTTAGATGTCACGTTTTGCTGTTTACACGTGCTCTCGTTTTAACTGTTTTTCTTCTGCATGTGTTCGGAAAAGTTACAAACTGTAAAGTTGTAAATGTTTCGATTTCGATTGTAACACATATAAGGTATTATTATCAACATACGTTGGAGAGTTTAAAAAGTGTTACTCGGTAAACTATGGGGCATATTATCAAGGGGCTTTATCTCTGCTTTTTTGGCTTTAAAAGCCAAGAAAGCGGAGATAAAATTATCTCCCTATTACCAAGCTGTCGCTAACACCAGTTAGCGACAGCTAATAGGAGATAGTGACCATTTTGGGCCCCGCTTTGCATGTCAGTGATATTTATCACTAATGACATGCAAAGTGGCCGTGTCAAGATGTTAGCGACTGAAAACAGTCGCTAACATCGCTATCTCCTATTACCAACTTTTGGAGATATTCGCGCTAAGCGCGAATATCTCCAAAAGCTAACACTTGCCCAGGAGCAGTTCTTAGCCATGTTATCCAATGGGAGGTGGATAACATGGCTAAGAGCATTTGCTCGATAATGCATGAATATCGCTGACTTTTCAGCGATATTCATGCATTGCGGCCGTTTTTTATCGCATTTGCGATAAACCTTGCTAATAGCAAGGTTTAATTGCGATAAAAATCGTCGATTTGCGGCGATAATTTTTGTCTCTAAATAAGTTAGAGACAAAAATGATCTCTATTGGTTGGTAATATGCCCCTATGTTCTTTGGATGTTCATGATTAAAAACATTTAAATAGAAGGTATAAAAAAATATCGTTATCATTAGAAGAAAAAAAAAGAATTAATATTTGTTAATATTATGCTTCTTAATTTAAAAATGCTAGCATTTGTAAATCGTAAACCTATCCTCTGTGTCTGCGCTTGGGGCATTGGGAAGATTAATAAATGATAAATGCCCTTTTCTATGCACCTATAAACTTGGCTTTTAAACTTTCAATTGCCAAGTCTGTATCTTAACACTTCCTCCAAACATTCTGTTACGGCTATTTTAGTATTGTAGTGAGCCATACAGCAGTATGTGTTTATCTATACACTGTTTTAAAAGCGAAGCAATTATACATTCAGCTCGACACTCTCCTTGGACAACTGTAATCATCCAGTCAGTACCCAAGTGGTCATGGAGCAAAGTAGGCCTTACGCCATGGACTGTTCTAAACTCTTATAGACTATGCTTGCAGTCTTCTATGCACCTGCAAACTTGCCTCTTATATATTCAATTTCCCAGTCTCTATCCTTACACTTCCAGCAAACACTCTGTCACTCCTGTTACAGTTTTGTAGCGACTCATTGATCAGTGTGTAGTAATCCATTCACTATATTAAAACAATAATAGGTAGATGTACAATAACTGCCATATGCCCAGGAATATGCCAGTTATTGTGCACTGTGACATCATCACTATGTATGCGTCGTATTTAGAATGTGGTGTACTATGGGGCAAAAACGGTACAGATATGTGATGTATCTGTGCCGTGAAGGTGGCACATTGCTTAAGTATTGTTGCAAGTGCAAAACATCTGTAGCAATGCTCGTGGGCTCTATGCTCACAATGCTGAGTCAATCCTTTCACCTGATTTGAGCAAGTGCAGGGTTTTGACGCAGCATGAGTTCAAAAGTGACAAAGTGAAATCTTGTATATTTCACTCAGCCACTTTTAGGAGGTGTTCCTGCGCCGGAACGCCCTCCATCCCCCACTTCAAATCATTATAGACTATGCATTCACTGTTGTATACAGCAGTAAACTTGCCTTTTATATCTTCAATTACCCGGTGTGTATCGGTACACTTTCACCAAACACTCTTACACTACTGTTTCAGTATTTTAAGCAGTATATGCTTATCTATACACTGTTGTAAAAGTAAAGCTGCTAGACATTCAGCCACACACTCTCCTTGCAGAATTGTAATCATTCAGCCAGTACCCAAGTACTCATGGTGGAAAGTGTGCCTTAGGGCATGGACTACTTCAAACACCTATAGACTATGCATGCAGTGCTCAATGCACCGGCAAACTTGTCTTTTATACCTAAAATTCCCCAGTTTGTATCTTTACACTTTCACCAAACACTCTCACACTACTGTTTCAATATTGTAGTGTGCCATTTAGCAGTATGTGTTTATATAATGTGGTAAAACTGAGGCTGTTATAAATTCAATCAGGCACTTTCCTTGCAGAACTGTAATCATCCACTCACTACCTAAGTACTCATACATTAAAATAGGCCTTAGGCCATAGACTGCTTCAAACTCCTATAGACTATGCATGCAGTCTTCTATGGACTTGCGAACTTGTCTTTTATACCTTCAATTCCCCAGTTTGTATCCTTACACTTCCACCAAACACTCTGTCACTGCTGTTTTAGTTTTGTAGTGACTCATTCATCGGTATGTAGTAATCCATTCACTACATTAAAACGCTAATGGGCACATATACAATAACTGGCATATCCCCAGGAATATGCCAGTTATTGTGCACCGTGACACCACCACCATGGATGCGCCATATTTACAATGCGGTGCACCATGGGACATAAACGGCACAGATATGTGATGTATCTGTGCTGTAAAGGTGGTGCAGTGTATGAGTTATGTTGCAAGTGCAACGCATCTCCAGCAATGCTCTGGGGGCCCTATGCTCAGAATGCTGTGTCAATCCTTACATCTGCTTCAAGCTAGTGCAGGGTTTTGACACAGCATGAGGCCAAAAGTGACAAAGTGAAATCTTGTAGATTTCACTCAGCCACTTTTAGGAGGTGTTCCTCCGCCTGAACGCCCCCTCCCCCCCATGTAGGAATGTCTCCTTCTGGTACAGTGATTTACAATGTGACGCACCTCACAGATACGTCACATTCTAAATACCACACACCATGGAGCATCTTTTGCACCACCGCTGTATCAGAGAAGTGATGCAACGGCGGTGTAAAAGAGGCACAAGGGGGTTGTAAATCTGCCCTAAGAAACACTTACAAATTCACCCAGGCATTTTCACTAGCAGTGCAAAGAGAAGCATAGACTTGTAACATATTTATGCACATATGTTACATTCAAGTGCTTCAGATGTTCTACAGTATACAATAACTAAACACCCTATAGATTTAAGCTGTAGCACTTCCTTATAGTTCTGCACTTTCACATTCACCCTACACTACTAATGTATTCTTTCAGTCAAATATGCACTACACATACATACATCTAAACTTTCACACACTAGCATACAAGTTTAGCTCTTTTTTTAACCAGAGTAGGTAGTTCTGAAAAAAAAAATTGTTTTTGTTTTGTTGTTTTGTAGTTGTTGTGTGTTTTTTTAACAGTTTTTTTGTTAGAAAAAAAGGAACTGCAAACAAAAAAGCTTTTAACAGGAACAAATAAAAAAAGAAAAATTAATGCAGAGAGCACTGGTGCTGCTGTTTCCTCCTACAAATTAAATCAATCGATTGTTGAGGCATGCAATAATAGTTGTTTACAAAATTTACATTGAATTATTAAATCGGCGAAATCCAGACGGATTTCTGGATGTGGACTTGCAGATCCTTTTGAAGTACTTGGTTCTGCTGGTGGAATGTCCTCCCTGACTCTGGTTCATGCAGCACGGGCATCATTTACAGGGTGCTGTTTCTTGACATGCCTCACCATGCTTGCAGTCCCGAAGGAATAATGTTTGTTCGGATTTCCTCCAGATAGTACAACAGAGCAGATTTTGCTGGTTACTTTTGCAGCGTTTACCTTTTTTTCACCTGCTGGAAATGAAAAACAATTCCACATCACTGCCTATTTTCTTTTTGTGGGTGGATCTTCTGCCACAATTTCTTCTTCAGAAGAGTGTTGTGAAGTGTCTTCTTGCTGGACAGCCATGATAAAACAATGAAAACACAGCTCCTTCAGAAAAAGGTGTTCCTTCAATGAAAGTCAAAGAAGAATGACTAAAAATAGGTGGGGTCTTTCAACAGTTAGAATAGGAAGTATTATGAACCAATTACATCTGTTCTTTGAAAGTCACATTCCTGTGCGTACGGTTACGGTGTGCTTAGGGTGCTCTTACGATGCGAGTACGTATAAAGTTACGCCGCGATTTGCGTAATTGCTTTTAAAAGTAATATACGCTTATTAAAAGTTAAAAAACTATTTTCATAATTATCCCATATAATGTCTTTTCTTAGTATGTACATTAAATACATAAATATATGTTTCTAAACAATTAAAAACGTTTGCGCCTTTTGCGTACGGGGCACCGTACATGACGTCACACGGAAGTGTTGATGCGACGCGTAACGTCAATGCGTATTCGTTGCGTATGCGCGGGTACGCGCTGAGCACGATTAGCAGTACAAAGTATGGTGTGATCAGCGTACGGTACGATTACCAAAAAACAATGAAAAAGGTAATATATAGAATGAAATTTTGATATATTAAAAAAATAATAAAAAAGTTATTTTGTTTTTTTATCATTTTATATTAAGAGTTTAAAACATAACTTTATTAAAAAAAGTAGGAAATTAATATAAAAAGAAAGAAATATAATAATTAATACATTTTAAAATGATCATTTACAAAACCTTTGAAATTCACTGAAAAAGCCATAGGGTTCACACACGTTATAGTTAGGAATTAGCATTTAAAAAGCCTTAGAAATTCACTAAAAAAACATAGGTTTCACACATGTTATAGTTAGCTGGACATTTCACTCATTCAAAACCATTGAAATTCCCCTGTTATAGTTAGTTCAGCTAAATATAACTTGCGCGCCCGCAATGCACTGCTGATGACGTCACATATTACATCACTCATGACATGGTCGGTGACATCACTCTTGACAACATTATTTTATAAAATAAAACAATAAAATATTTAATAATTTTTAAACTTACATTTTGCACTCCATTGAGTGCAACAGTAGGGAAAGTGTTGGATAGCGGAGGGGTTCAAATTACTATTCCCACTCCAGTGAGTGCAACAGTAGGGAAAGTTTTAGATAGCAGAGGGGTAAAAATTAAAATCCCCACTGAAGTCAATACATAATTAAAACCAAACAAAATATCAAATAAAATTTCACAAAATGTTAAAAAACAAAAAGGAAAACCTATATCAAAATATTATAAATTACAAAAGACAGAAACATATTATAATGTTAAAAATGTTTTTAAAATTACCTGCAAAGATTATTTTATAACAATGTTTTAAAAAATTCAAACAAATAACTATAATCAAAAGAAATTAATTATAATGATAAACATTGTTACATAAAATTATTATTTTTCATTTCCTACCCTATAACGCCAAACAATTCACAACACACATCTACATTTCTAAAAACAAATGAAAACAGTTACAAATTAATTTACTCTACAAACATTGCCCATATAAAACCAAAACCCACACACAAAATAAAGGTAAACAATTACCATAAATATGTATCAATTAATGAATGAATAATAATGAAGAACTAATTATTAATTAATAAAACCTAAACTGCTTTTCACCCTCTACCCCAATAAATGCCACAACACACACCCAAAAATCATTGCACAGTGTCAATAACTAATTTTACATTATTAAATTATCAATTAACACTGTATTAATTAATTACAAATAATTTACTTCCCACCCTTTATCCCCCAACTCACATCTCAAATTAATTACCAAATTTGCATATTACATTGTTAATTAATTAATTACCATTATTTAACGATTAATTATTAATTATTTTTAAATATATTGCTTCCCACCCTATACCCATATAGACCCCACCACCCATTCCTTAAAAATGACACAATTAAAATATGTAATTACCAATTAAATAATTAATTAATATTGATTAACAAGCAATCGATAAATAATTATTAATAAATCAATTCCCACAATTAACACTATAAATTATAATTTAAATAATTATCAATATATACAAATTATTATCAAATGTATTTGAATTTTGAATTTGAATTTGAATTTAAAAGCATTTATAAAGCGCACTTTTACCAGGCGGTTTCTTGGCGCTAGGACTGTTGAACACCAGATAGCAGCTAAGAGGAGACTAGGCGGGGAAGGCTTGCAGGAAGAGATAGGTTTTTAAGGTCTTGCGGAATTCATGATAGAGTGAGATGGAGCGAACGTTGAGGGGGAGAGAGTTCCAGAATATGGGGCCGAGAACAGCGAACTTCGACCCCCCATCCTCATCTTCCTGAAACGAGGGACAGAGAGGAGGGATTGAGAAGAGGAGCGAAGCTCTCTGGTAGGTGTGTAGCTGGAGATTGCCAAGTTTATGAAGGCTGGGGCGGTGCCAGCTCGGGCCTGGAACGCAGTACAACCCAGTTTGAAAAGGGCCCTCTCCCTGATGGGCAGCCAGTGCAAGTTTTTAAGTACAGCGGTGGCATGGTGGAACTTAGGGAGGCCAAAAATAAGGCATGCCACTTGGTTCTGTACCAGCTGTAGGCGTCGAAGGGCATAGGCTGGGACGCCGTTATACAGGATGTTACGGTAGTCCAGCCGGGACAGAACAATAGCCATCATGATGAGTTTAAGAGCAGAAACAGAAAAGAATCTCGAGATTTTCCTAATAGTGCGGAGGGTGAAAAAACAAGAGGACACCACCGTACTAATCTGGGTGTGCAGGGTTAAGTTCTGATTTAACGTGATCCAGAGTGTCTTAACAGAATGAGAAGGTGAGGGAGGGGAACCAAGTGCAGGGGGCCAAAATGTGGGGGACCAGGGACTGGATGCTCCACCAGTCAAAACCAGCTCAGTTTTGTCTGGGTTGAGTTTGAGGTGGTTAAAGTTCATCCAGTCCCTGATGAAAATCATGATTGATTGGAAATTGGAAATGGATTCGGAAGAGTGCGAGAGGTTAAAGATCAACTGAAGGTCATCCGCATAATTAAAGACGGTGACCTCCAGCTGTTGGAGGGCAGAAATGAGAGGGAAAATATAGAGATTGAATAGAAGAGGGGACAGGGAGGAACCTTGGGGAACACCACAGTGCACCTTGAGTGGAGGAGAAGAAAACCCATCTAGATGGACGGCCTGGGTGCGATCCCTCAGGAAGGAGGTTAGCCAAGTCAGGGGGGGGGGCCTGATGCCCGCTGCTCTGACATGGGTGAGAAGGATGGAGTGGTCAACCGTGTCAAAAGCAGCGGACAAATCAAGGAGGACCAAGGCCTGAGGTTGGCCTCTGTCCATTCCCTCCCTCAGACTGTCCTGGACCGAAACCACAACCTTCTCGGTGGAGTGGCGGGGCGGAATCCGGCCAGGCAGGAGGCCAGGTAGCCGCTATCCTCCATGAAAGAACTGAGGACAGCGGCGACGTGGCACTCCAAAAATTTTCCCAGGTAAGGGAGGAGGGTGATAGGACGGTAGTTCGTTAGGGAAGCGGGGTCGACACCGGGTTTTTTTAGAAGAGGGATAATTATTGCTGATTTGTGAAGCTTTGGGACTACACCAATCTCTAAAGAGTCATTCAGGAATGTCAAAGGAGGAGCAGGGCAGGCCCGAAAGATTTCTCTCCGGATGGGCGCTGGACAGATGTCTAAAGGAGAGCCAGATTTAACTTTGCCGCTAGAGAAGACAGCGTCTCTCCAGTCAGCAGAGGGATGTGGTCAAGATAAAACCTATTGGGGGGGGATCAGGGGCCGGGGGGAGTGGGGGAGGTGGGGGTATGTTGGCTTTAATGGCTTTGATTTTCCCCACAAAAAATTGTTCAGGGAGTCGCAGAGAGCTTGGGAGGGTAGAGGTTTTAAGGTGGTTCTGTCTGACAGAGCCAGCTCATGTACGGTGGAAAAAATTTCTCTAGACTGGTTTCCTGCTGAAAGTATTTTGTTGGAGAAATAGTCAGTCTTGGCTGAGAGGATGGCCTTTTTATATGCATTGAGCAGAAGTGAATACTGGGTTTTTAGAATCGGGCAATACGAACGCCTCCATGCACGTTCGGCCTGGCGAGCAGCAATCTTCCTACCCTTGAGTTCATCAGAAAACCACTTATTTACATTGTGGGCGCGTTTCACAGCGACGCGTTTCAGGGGAGCAACCTGACTACAGGACCTGGATAGCCAATCATTAATAGTGGCAACCTGCGATGATGGGGGAAGTTCCTCCAGGGACGGGTAGGAATTTTGAAGAGTGGAGCAGAAGGCAGGAATATCTGCCTTGTTCCAGTTGCGGGCCCAGATGTTCCTGGGGAGGGCTGGACGTTTGGGTCGGTGCAGGTTTAAAGTGAACGAAATAAAAAAATGATCGGACCACAGACAAGGAGTAATAGTGGGGGGGGGAGACTGGAGTATTCAAAGACCAAATTTGATCTAGTGTGTGGCCCTTACAGTGAGTGGGAGTGGATACATGAGGAATAAAATTAAGGCTAAGAAGGGAATCTGTAAAATTCCTGGAAGGTGTGTCTTCTGCAGGGTCAGAAGGCCAAAAGTTGAAGTCGCCAAGGACTAAAACAGAAGAATGATTAACTATTAATGTGGCCAGTAGCTCTTCAAACTCAACTAAAAAATGAGGGGCAGAACCGGGGGGCGGTAGACAAGGACGCAAGTCACGGGGGTTTGAAAAGACGCTGAGCGCATCACCAAGCAATCAGTTCCCTTGATGGCCGGGCAGGAAAGGGTTTGGAAATGAAAGTCCGACCGGACGATCAAAGCAACTCCTCCGCCTACCCTGCCCGGCAGTCGGTCCGCCCGTAATGCGTAGTAAGTGGAGGGGAGTAGTGCAAGAATATTAGGGAGGGAATCGGGGCAGAACCAGGTCTCCGTCAAGAATAGCAGATTCGGTTTGTGGCTGTCTAAAAGGTCCAGTTGGTGCTTCACCGCTGATCTGGTCTTTAAGAGACAAGCCGAGATGGTGGCTCCTGGGCTAGAAGTCTGGGCAGGTTCCAGAGAGCGGTGAGGCAGGGACAAAGTAGGACGACAGGTGGGGGCCAAGGAAGGAATCAACTGGGGTCGAGCAAGGCCAAGGTTAAAAATGGTGGACACTGAGGTGGCACTAAGAGCGCCGTAGCTTTGATGGGCATGGAGCTCGTCTGAAGAGTAGGTTAAAAATTGGGCATAGCAAGGCGCCCCTAGCCCCGGCCGGCCGCGGACGGACGCAGACAGGCTTGCCTTTGGCGCGCCCACTGCGTGCGTCCGCTGCGCGTGCGCATGGGGCTTCGCTTATGAAGCCTAGGAGCGCGGAAGCTAGAGCGCTGCCCTAGGAACTGGTCTGCCCCCTCAAGATGGTGGCCGCAACCCCGTCAGCCCTCCGGATCAAGCGGCACTCAGCCGTGCCGGACCGGGGCTAGGAGAGCGGCGATGGTGTTTGAGGAGCAGTAGCCAGGTAAGAATATAACACGAAATAACAATTTTAAAATTCAGCAAAATAAAAGTATAGCGAGCCCACGAACACCGCCGCAGCCGCGAACCAGCTGCCACCAGGTTCAGCTACGTCCACTGCGCGTGCGCATGGGGCTTCGCTTATGAAGCCTAGGAGCGCGGAAGCTAGAGCGCTGCCCTAGGAACTGGTCTGCCCCCTCAAGATGGCGGCCGCAACCCTGTCAGCCCTCCGGATCAAGCGGCACTCAGCCGTGCCGGATCGGGGCTAGGGGAGCGGCGATGGTGTTTGAGGAGCAGTAGCCAGGTAAGAATATAACACGAAATACCAATTTTAAAATTCAGCAAAATAAAAGTATAGCGAGCCCACGAGCACCGCCGCAGTCGCGAACCAGCTGCCACCAGGTTCAGCTACGTCCACTGCGCGTGCGCATGGGGCTTCGCTTATGAAGCCTAGGAGCGCGGAAGCTAGAGCGCTGCCCTAGGAACTGGTATGCCCCCTCAAGATGGTGGCCGCAACCCTGTCAGCCCTCCGGATCAAGCGGCACTCAGCCGTGCCAGACCGGGGCTAGGGGAGCGGCGATGGTGTTTGAGGAGCAGTAGCCAGGTAAGAATATAACACAAAATAACAATTTTAAAATTCAGCAAAATAAAAGTATAGCGAGCCCATGAGCACCGCCGCAGCCGCGAACCAGCTGCCACCAGGTTCAGCTACGTCCGCTGCGCGTGCGCATGGGGCTTCGCTTATGAAGCCTAGGAGCGCGGAAGCTAGAGCGCTGCCCTAGGAACTGGTCTGCCCCCTCAAGATGGCGGCCGCAACCCCGTCAGCCCTCCGGATCAAGCGGCACTCAGCCGTGCCGGACCGGGGCTAGTGGAGCGGCGATGGTGTTTGAGGAGCAGTAGCCAGGTAAGAATATAACACAAAATAACAATTTTAAAATTCAGCAAAATAAAAGTATAGCGAGCACACGAGCACCGCCGCAGCCGCGAACCAGCTGCCACCAGGTTCAGCTACGTAAAATGTAATTACTTCCCACCCAATTCCCCTATAAACCCATAACCAGCTCCTAAAAAAATGATTCAATTAACATAATTATCAATTAATTATTAGTAATTAACAACTAATAAATAATGGATTAATACCAAATTAATTCCCACAATTAATACTATTAAATCTAAATTAAATAAATACTAATAAATAACAAATATTAAATAATTTATTATAAGAACATTATTTCCCACCCTATTCATCTAGAAACCCACAAACCCACGCTTAGAAAAATAACACAACATAATTACCAATTAATTAATTAATAACAATTAACAACCAATTAATAATTATTAATAAATTAATTCCCATGATTGACACTATAACATCTAAATGAAATAAATACTAATAAGTAATCAAATTTTATTAATTTAGTATAATTAAATTATTTCCCACCCTTTTTCCCTACAGACCTACAACCTAAAAAAACGAACACAATTAACTAAATCACCAAATAATTAATTAAGAAAATTAACAAGCAATTAATAATTAATTAATAATAAATTATTTCCCATAGTTGACACTATAAAATCCTGATTAAATACATGCTAATAATTAATAAAATCAAATTAACTAATTATAATTAAATTACTTCCCACCCTATTCCCTATAAATTCAAAACCCGCTACAGAACTAAAAAAGCAACATTTTGTTAACATAAAATTAATCACTACTAAAAATGTAACACACATAAAAAAAGCAAAACTTATACAAAAAAAGGATCACATACCTCAAAATGCATACTTAAATACAGTACAGTAATTTAAACACCGATATTTTAAACAACGATCATTTTGCAAACGATGATACTGACTTCAATATTTTCAAAAACTATATTTCTTACCTTAAAGTCGATATTCTTGACCACTTTCAGTCGATATTCCTATGTCACGATATTTCCAACTCGATATTTCTGTATGTCGATATTTAAAACTCGATATTCTATCTGTTTACCTCTCCTCATATACACATGCTATTATGGATAAGGAATGCACCAACATTTGGAACATATAGTCATGAAACAGTTTTGTTTTTCATCAAACAGTATGTTACATGTGCCATTCCAAGAGAAGGAGGAGAAAAGTGCTTGGGACAACACATTTTATGTTTTCGAAGTCATAAATGTGGTAAATACTGCATATAGAAAAATAAATGTACATTTTATACAAAATGTTGTTTTGGAATCCCACGTCCTATAATTTCTAAAGGAAGAGTAAATGGTGTTGTCTCTGAAGTAAGGTGTACAATCACTCGAAAATCTCCAAAGAATACATACAACTTAAGAAGACCAGAAGCTTCAAAGTACATTAATGACAACAATCCAGTCATTTTAAAAATGTGGAATGCAAACATGGATATTAAGTATGTTTCAATTAATTCAATTGCTGTTGCTAATCATGGGCCAGATGTATTAATCGCTTTTCTGTTTGCAAACGGGAAAAAGCCTTTTGGGATGTATCACCCCTAAAGGCATTCACCAAATAGGTAATCGCAATTTTTGCAATTACCTATTTTGCGAATGCATTTAGGGAATCCCGATTTGCGATTCCTTAAATGCAATGCAGAAAGCAAGAAAAAATTGCGACCTGGTTTAAGGAATCACAAATTGCCAACTTCTAGTTGGTGGTGATTTGAAAATTCCTTTAAAAATGCTCTTTTTTGCATTTTTCTAAGTGGCATGTGGTGCACATACATGCCCTGACAACTGATGACATCATCCACATAATCACTGATGCACCTACTCATACCCCAATATATTCTTTCATACACCCACTAAAAATTTCATAATACCGTTCTTGAAACCATAGACACACAAATACCAGTACGAACTTACCACTCACTGATTCATAGGTCTACACACACATCAACTCACTCATCCATATAGTCACTCATACACCCAGTCACTCACCAATACAGCCACTGATATATGCGTGCATACACCCATACAGACACACACACCGCCACTCACCCATAGAGCTTCTCACATACCTGGTCACTCACCCAAAGAGTCAATCAGACTGCCATTTACTCACCTGTACAGCTATACACACACCACCTCACTTATTCATCAAGATACTAACACATACTTTCTCTTTTATACAATCACTGACAAAAGCCCACACTCATCTATACAGCAACTCTTACAATCATTCACTAACACATACAGTTATATGCTTCAACACTCACATATACTGCCTTTCACATATGCAGTTACTCACCCATATATCACTGAGACATCCATTCACTCACAAACACTCCCATACACACATATATGGATACTCCCTCACCCACACAGCCCCTCACAGACGCACTCATGAACCCATACACCCAGTGAATCACCCACTCACACATCCATGCTGGGAGTCACACATCTTCGCTCCCACCCACACAGACACCCATACAGGTACTCAGACAACCAAACAATTACCCATATAGACACTCATGTAGCTACTCACCAACCCATGCAGCCACTTACCCACCAACTGACAGACGGATACAGACAATCACACAGGTTAGTCACTCACACATACATTCACTGAAACATGTGTGATCACTCACTTATACAGTCAGTCACGCACCCCGTGAATCATCCATACAGATACTCATACACCCTCTCATTCTTCAAAACACCTTGGTGTATATATTACCTACTGGCAGTTGTCAGTAGGTAGTTATAGTTAGGACATTTTTTCCATAGGAAAAGCATTTTTCGATTTGCCAAGAGCTTTAGCGCCGGTTGACTAATCTTCGCAAAATTCTCAGAACTAATGGCGTGCTACAGTCAGCTTGTGTCTTAAACATTTTGGGGTGATTCGTGAAGCGGAGTCTAAGAAAAAAGGGGGGTCCCAAAATGCATTTTCCCCATGTTGATTTCCATAGGAAAAATTCAAACAGTCTACAGCCCTAACTGCTGAACGGAATTACAC
The DNA here is from genome assembly GCF_964261635.1 of Lissotriton helveticus. Classification (NCBI taxonomy): domain Eukaryota; kingdom Metazoa; phylum Chordata; class Amphibia; order Caudata; family Salamandridae; genus Lissotriton; species Lissotriton helveticus. Next base: position 467,969,807 of record NC_136067.1, on the reverse strand, counting down.
CAAATTTGGCAAAAAGGTAGCTCTTCGTTCAGAAAGCAACCTTTTTTTTAAATGGTGTCATTCCGTTCTGTTGTTCCTGAGAAATTGAAAAAGAAAAGGTTCGATATCTGAGCACCGATGAGAAGGCGCAAACCCTCCCTGGAACGAGCTTCACTCTGATTGGCTTCCAACACTCCAAACCAGGAAGCGTTGGCAGCCATCTTTTGACTAGGTAACTGAGTCACAAGGAAAAGGATGAAAAGAAGATGAAAAACAAGAAAAGGGGACAGGGTAGAAACACCCTGACCCCTAGGCCTGCTCAGGGGGTCCCACAGGCACCCACAGGGCCAAAAAAAGCATTTTTTTAAAAAATAGATCGAGAGAATTCGTGCTTGGTGTGCAAATCCTACAGAGAAAATAAATAAAAAATGAAGCATGCGCTTCAGCGCTTCATTTTAATGAGCCCCCAAGTGGGCCAGGTCCCGGGGGCAATGGTGAAATTAAATTACAGGGGCCCACGGGGGCCCCCGCTGCCCCAGGGATCGCCACCTCCCCGGGGCTATGCTAATTATACATGGGGGCGCGTGGCCTCCTGCAGCCCCGGGGACCGCCACCTCCCCGGGGCTTCTTTAATTGGTTGTTGGGGGGCTCCCAGGCCCCCCAAGACCCAGGGACCACCACCTCCCCGGGGCTATATTTGATTATGTGCAGGGGGCATGTGGCCCCCTCTGCGGCCCCTGGCACCACCACCTTCCCTAAAATAAATGTAAATAGGTGTGGGGGGAGCTTCTGCTCCCCCATACTGCCCGGTGACCACCACCTCCCGGGGGCACTAATCATTCAAAATCGTGAGTCCGTTATGGACCCATGCGAACCACCACCTCCCCTGGGCTTCACGAATGGAAGAAGGGGGGCCGTATGGAACCCTTGATTGCCAGGGCACAGCCGTCCCCCAGGGACGGCTCCTGCAATGTCCTGGGGTGCCCACCTCAGGACAATGCTGTTTGTTATGGCAGGGCGGGAGCATGGCCGGGGGATGGGGTCCCGGGGGCCATAATTGGCCTGAAGAGGGGGCCACATGGCCCCAATCCCAAAAAATAAATAGGTAAAGTCTGGCAAGGCCCCGGGTTGGGGTCCCAGGGCCAATAGTGGCCCAGGGAAGAGAGGCCATGCGGCCCCCTCCCTTAAACATGTTTTTATAATTTTTAAAAGGCTGGCCAGGCCCTGGGGATGGGGTCCTTGGGCCATAGTTAGCATTAGGAAGGGGACCATTGGCCCCTCCCCCCAAAAAACTGGGCTGGCTAGCCCCAGAGACCAATCGATCAGAACATTTGTAGAGCTCACTACTCAACCGCGAGGGTCTCAAGACGCTGGGGGCGAGGGGTGCTGCTTATGCTCAAAAAGCCAGGTGTTAAGTAGCCTCCTGAAGGTAAGAAGGTCCTGGGTCTGCCAAAGGAGGATGGAGAGGGTGTTCCAGGACTTGGCCGCAAGGTGGGAGAACGATCTGCTGCCAGTGGTGGTTCTTCGGATGTGGGGGACAGTGGCGAGGGCGACGTTGGCGGAGCGGAGCTGGCGGTTCGGGGTGTAGAAGGTGAGTCGTCTGTTGAAGGTGTGCCGGTCCGGTGTTGTGGAGTGCCTTGTGTGCATGAGTGAGTTGCTTGAAGGTGATCCTCTTGTTGATGGGAAGCCAGTGCAGGTCTCTCAGGTGGAGTGTGATGCGGCTGTGGCAAGGGATGTCGAGGATCAGGCGTGCAGAGGTGTTCTATATGCTTTGTAGTCGTTTCAGGAGTTTGGCCGTGGCTGCAGCGTAGAGGGTGTTTCCATAGTCCAGCCTGCTGCAGACAAGGGCATTGGTGACAGTTTTTCTTGTCTCGGTGGGGATCCGTCTGTAGATCTTGCAGAGCATGCAGAGGGTGTTGAAGCAGGAGAATGAGAAGGCGTTGACTTGCTTGGCCATGGAGAGTGTTGAGACGAGGATGAACCCCAGGTTGCGTGCATAATGGGTGGGTGTTGGCGCTGCTCCCAGTGTGGTCAGCCACCAGGAGTCATCCCAGGCTGAGGGGGTGAAGCTGAGGATGACGACCTCCTTTTTGTCAGAGTTCAGCTCAGACGGCTGTTCTTCATCCAGTCAGCGACGGCTTTCATTCCTTCGTGGAGGTTGGTTTTGGTGGTAAGGGGGTCCTTGGTGAGGATCAGCTGGGTGTCGTCGGGATAAGAGATGATGTTGAGGTTGTGCAGTCGGGCGACGTGGGCGAGCGGTGCCATGTACATGTTGAAGAATGTCGGGCTGAGGGATGACCTTTGGGGTATGCCGCAGATGATCTCAGAGGCTTCAGAACAGAAAGGGGGGAGGTGGACACTCTGGGTTCTGCCAAAGAGGAAGGAGGTGGTCCATTCCAGAGCCTTGTCTTGGATCCCTGCATTGTGCAGGCATGTGCATAGGGTGCGGTGGCAGACAGTGTCGAAGGTGGTTGACAGGTCCAGGAGGATGAGGGCAGCGGTTTCACCGTTGTCCTGCAGGGCCCTAATGTTATTGATGGCGGCTATGAGGGCAGTTTCGGTAATGTGGTTGCTGCGGAACCCACACTGGGACGAGTCCAGGATGTTGTTCTCCTCGAGGTAGCGGGTCAGCTGTCTGTTGACATTTTTCTTGATGACCTTTACCAGGAACGGGAGCAGGGAGATGGGCCGGAAGTTCTTGAGGTCCCTCAGGTCTGCCTTGGGTTCATTGAGTAAGGCTTTGATCTTGGCGGGCTTTCAGCTCTCCAGGGAGGTGCCGTTCTCGAAGGAGATGTTGCTGGCCTTGCTGAGATGGGTTTCGATGGTGGCGCTAGCTCTGTTGAAGATGTGGTGGTGGCATGGGTCTGATGGAGAGTCGGAGTGGATGGTGTTCATGATTTTGATGGTGTTGTTGTCGTTTATGTTGGTCCAGGTGAGCAAGGGGTTGATGCGGGTGTTGTCCGTGTGGTCTGAGGTGTTGGTGGCTGTAGGGCGGTCAGGTTGTTGAAGCTGTTGTGGATGTCTGTAATCTTGCGTTGGAAGAAGGTGGCAAGGGAGTAGCACAGGACTTGCGATGGTGGGATGTTGTTGGTGTTGGAGGTAGGGTTGGAGAGTTCCTTCACGATGTTGAAGAGTTCTTTGCTGTTTTGTGCAATGATTATACAACCCAGAACATAAGACTATGGAGTCAGAGTCCCGACCTCTCAGAGTCACCGTCTCATGCTGGCAAATTTCACTCACTCATGACCAAAAACCACAGAGTGTATGTAAGCTTTAAAGCTTTATTAAATGTAAAACAACTAGCTCTGTGTGTACTCTGTAAAAATTTAAATTTTGCATTATATAAAAACATTTATTAAAATCAACTTCATAATATAAGATGAACGGTAAACAACTGAAAAGTGGATGATTTAACACATTAAGGGGTCGATTCCGATTCAGGAAAAAAAATGTCCGACAAATCGTATTCGTAGCCGTTTCCGTACGAATCGTACAAATCCGTCCAAATCGCGTAGTACGATCCATTTCTGAAATATACGTCTGAATGTCTCCGAACCGTAAGAAAAATAAGCGAAGCTCCGTACGATACTGACTCGGGAATTGAACCGTAAGATTTGTAAACATGCCGTACGACCCGCAAAGTACGATCCGGACCGGTTACCCAGAACGCCATACGTACGGGAAAACAACGTCGCGTATGAACTGAGATTTGTACGGAAAACATCACGTATGAGCGATCCGCACGATCAAATACAAAACAAAACCCCCACAACGAAGCGCACGCGTACCCCGTAAAAACGTCACGTTAGAGAGAGCTACACAGTATATCACGAAACAAACCCCCCAACCAAGCACACACGTACCCCACAAAAACGTTGTGTTAGAGAGAGCTACACAGTAAATCACGAAATGAACCCCCCAACCAAGCGCACGCGTATCCCTAAAAAACATCGCGTTTGTTAGAGCTACACAGTAAATCAAGCAATTAACCCCCAACAAAGCGCACGCGTACCACGCAAAAACGTCTCGTTAGAGAGAGTTACACAGTAAATCACAAAATGAACCACCCCAACCAAGCGCACGCATACCCCGCAAAATCGTCACGTTTGAGAGAGCTACACAGTAAATCACAAAATGAACCCCCAACAAAGCGCACGTGTACCCCGTAAAAACGTCGCGTTAGAGAGAGCTACACAGTAAATCACGAAATGAAACCCCAACAAAGCGCACACGTACCCCGCAAAAATGACGCGTTTGAGAGAGCTACACAGTAAATCACGATACGAACCCCCCAACCAAGCACATGCGAAACCCCGCAAAAACGTCACGTTAGAGTGAGCTACACAGTAAATCACAAAGCGAACCCCCAACCAAGCGCACGCGTACCCCACAAAAACGTCGCGTTTGAGATAGCAACACTGTAAATCACGAAGCGAACCCCCTCAACAAAGCGAACGCGTACCCCTAAAACAGCACAAGGAAGGTGCAAAGTAGTCCAAAACATGTCTCATAAGTACTAATCACTGCAAAATAATGTCCTGTACAGATCAAAACTGCCAAACAGAGGGCCCAACTCAGACCCACCCCATATAACACACCCACCAAAAATTCAAAATAAGCCACACCCACAAATGGACCAATAAAAAGAGCCCACACACACAAACCAGCATCCTTTGCAACATACACATTTTACAACATAGACTGACAACACGCCAACAACTGCACACATCCACCTTCACACATACCACCCATCCATACACACCATCACCCCCCAATCACAATCACCCCACAATATGTCTGCATCAAAGAATCCAAAGTTCACAAACCAGGAGATGGAGAACCTTGTAGATGAGGTCATCAGAGTCGAGCCACAGCTGTTGGCGCATTGGTCAGACAGACCAGCATAGTTGACAAAACACACCTGTGGGAGAGGATCGTCAATAGGGTCAATGCTGTTGCACCCATCAGACGCAACATTGGTCGACTCCCAGCAGTGGCCACACATATGCGGGATGGGTGGATATGACACCCAGCAGTGCCCAACAGTATGGGGGTTGGTAGATATGACTCCCAGCAGTACCCAGACATACGAGGAGTGGGTGCAGAGGAATCCCAGCAGTGCCCAGACATAGGAGGGGTGGGTGCACAGGACTCCCAGCAGAGGCCAGACATAGGAGGGGTGGGTGGATATGACTCCCAGCACTGCCCAGACATAGAAGGAGTGGGTAGATATGACTTCCAGCAGTGCCCAACTGTATGGGGTTGGGTGGATATGACTCCCAGCAGTTCCCAACAGTATGAGGGTGGGTGGATATGACTACCAGCAGTGACCAACAGTATGGGGGTGGGTGGATGTGACTACCAGCAGTGGCCAGACATAAGAGGGATGGGTGGATATGACTCTCAGCAGTGCCCGGACATAGAAGGGGTGGGTGGATATGACTCCCAGCAGTGGCCACACATATGAGGGGTGGGTGGATATGATACCCAGCAGTGGCCAACAGTATGGGGGTAGGTGGATTATTACTTATACTTCCCTATCTTTTACAGCACCTATTTATTCCAAACGTTCCTCATAATTCTATTTTTTCCTAAATCGTATTTGATCTTCTTCTGATTCTAAATTCTTATCCTGCCTCTACTATGACTCTCTGTGCTACTACTAGATTATTATTAGTCTGTCTGTGTAGCTAGCTAAGCTTGCACAGTTGGCAAAAGTTGTTAAACAAAACTCATATTCAGCAATAGCTCTAGGCACTGAGTGCAGTCCTCTAGGTTGTCCATAATGTCTATTGAAGTCTTCTAAATGTTTATGCTTTGACAATTCCCAACAATAAAATGTCAATGGCTACCAAGAATAAGATACTAGTTTACTTTTTGATTGGATAGGAGGACATAATACTACTGTTGCAGGGACTATTCTGCACATACAGAACTATGGACAAGAAATAGGGCATTGGTGATAATAGGCGCAGTTAGACTTTCCACATACCTCAGTCATAACAGAAGTTGAACTACCAATCTCCTTACTGACTAGCTAGTGTGTCAAAGTCATTATTTAGGATCCCGAATGCAGCGATGATCCCCAATGATTATACAACCCAGAACATAAGACTATGGAGTCAGAGTCCTGACCTCTCGGAGTCACGGTCTCATGCTGGCAAATTGCAAACCCTTTCGCTCACTCACTCATGACCAAAAATCACAGAGTCTATGTAAGCTTTAAAGCTTTATTAAATGTAAAACAACTAGCTCTGTGTGTACTCTGTAAAAATTTAAATTGTGCATTACATAAAAACATTTATTAAAATCAACTTCATAATATAAGATAAACGGTGAACGACTGAAAAGTGGATGATTTCACACATTAAGGGGCAATTCCGATTGCGGAAAAAAAAACGTCCGACGAATCGTATTCGTAGCCGTTTCCGTACGAATCGTACAAATCCGTCCGAATCGCCTAGTAAGATCCGTTTCCGAAATATACGTCCGAATGTCTCCGAATCATACGAAAAATAAGCGAAGCTCCGTACGATACTGACTCGGGAATTGAACCGTATGATTGGTAAACATGCCGTACGACCCGCAAAGTACGATCCGGACCGGGTACCCAGAACGCCATACGTACGGGAAAACAAAGTCGCGTATGAACTGAGATTTGTACGGAAAACATCACGTATGAGCGAGCCGCACGATCAAATACAAAACAAAACCCCACAACGAAGTGCACGTGTACCCAGTAAAAACGTCACGTTAGAGAGAGCTACACAGTAAATCACGAAACAAACCCCCCAACCAAGCGCACACGTACCCCGCAAAAACGTCGTGTTAGAGAGAGCTACACAGTAAATCACGAAATGAACCCCCCACCAAGCGCACGCTTCCCCCTCAAAAATGTCGCGTTTGAGAGAGCTACACAGTAAATCATGAAATGAACCCCCAACAAAGCGTACGCGTATCACTCAAAAACGTCTCGTTAGCGAGAGCTACACAGTAAATCACGACACGAACCCCCCCAACCAAGCGCACGCGTACCCCGTAAAAACATCGCGTTTGAGAGAGCTACACAGTAAATCACGAAACGAACCCTCAAACAAGCACACGCGTACCCCGCAAAAATGTCACGTTTGAGAGAGCTACACAGTAAATTACGATACGAACCCCCAACCAAGCACATGCGTACCCCGCAAAAATGTCGCGTTAGAGAGAGCTACACAGTAAATCACAAAACTAACCGCTCCAACCAAGTGCACGCGTACCCCGCAAAAACGTCGCGTTTGAGAGAGCTACACTGTAAATCACAAAATGAACCCCCTCAACAAAGCGCACGCGTACACCTAAGACAGCACAATGAATGTGCAAAGTAGTCGCACAACACTCCAAAACATGTCTCATAAGTACTAACCATTGCAAAACAATGTCCTGTACAGATCAAAACTGCCAAACAGAGGGCCCAACTCAGACCCACCCAATATAACACACCCACCAAAAATTCAAATTAAGCCACACCCACAAATGGACCAATAAAAAGAGCCCACACACACAAATCAGCATCCTTTGCAATATACATATTTTACAACAGAGACTGACAACACGCCAACAACTGCACACATCCACCTTCACACATACCACCAATCATATTGAGACCACACACCCCTTTCACACTCAGACCCACACACCCCCATCCATACACACCATCACCCCCCAATCACAATCACCCCACAACATGTCTGCATCAAGAAATCCAAAGTTCACAAACCAGGAGATGGAGAACCTTGTAGATGAGGTCATCAGAGTCGAACCACAGCTGTTTGGCGCACTGGTCAGACAGACCAGCATAGCTGACAAAACACACCTGTGGGAGAGGATCGTCAATAGGGTCAATACCGTTGCACCCATCAGGCGCACCAGGTCGTTTTGCCAGGCCAGGTGGTACGATCTGCGGAGGATGGTGAAGCGCAAGATGGACGAGGACTACGCCCAGGGCCAGTACACTGGAGGGGGTGGTCTCCGCAGACCAGTACAGTACCATCCCTGGGAGGAGAAGGTCATGGCCCTGCTACCACCGGTGGGAGTACATGGAATTGAAGCAGTCGTGGAGCCTGGTGAGTATACCAACAACTCATGTAACATTGGTGGACTCCCAGCAGTGGCCACACATATGAGGGATGGGTGGATATGACACCCAGCACTGCCCAACAGTATGGGGTGGATAGATATGACTCCCAGCAGTACCCAGACATACGAGGGGTGGGTGCAGAGGACCCCCAGCAGTGCCCAGACATAGGAGGGGTGGGTGGATATGACTCCCAGCACTGCTCAGACATAGGAGGGGTGGGTGGATATGATTCCCAGCAGTGCCCAGACATAGGAGGGGTGGGTGCACAGGACTCCCAGCAGAGGCCAGACATAGGAGGGGTGGGTGGATAAGACTCCCAGCACTGCCCAGACATAGGAGGGGTGGGTGGATATGACTTCCAGCAGTGCCCAACAGTATGGGGTTGGGTGGATATGACTCCCAGCAGTGCCCAACAGTATGGGGGTGGGTAGATATGACTTACAGCAGTGGCCAACAGTATGGGGGTGGGTGGATATGACTACCAGCAGTGGCCAACAGTATGGGGGTGGGTAGATATGACTTACAGCACTGGCCAACCGTATTGGGGGGTGGATATGACTACCAGCAGTGGCCAACAGTATGGGGGTGGGTGGATATGACTCCCAGCAGTGCCCAACAGTATGGGGGTGGGTGGATATGACTACCAGCAGTGGCCAAAGGTATGGGGGTGGGTGGATATGACTCCCAGCAGTGCCCAACAGTATGGGGCTGGGTGGATATGACTCCCAGCAGTGCCCAGACATAGGAGGGGTGGGTGGATATGACTCCCAGCAGTGGCCACACATATGAGGGGTGGGTGGATATGACACCCATCAGTGGCCAACAGTATGGGGGTGGGTGGATATGACTCCCAGCAGTGCCCAGACATAAAAGGGGTGTGTGGATATGACTCCCAGCAGTGCCCAGGCATAGGAGGGGTGGGGGGATAAGACTCCCAGCAGTGGCCACACATATGAGGGGTGGGTGGATATGATACCCAGCAGTGGCCAACAGTATGGGGGTGGGTGGATATTACTACCAGCAGTGGCCAACAGTATGGGAATGGGTGGATATGACTCCCGGCAGTGCCCAACAGCATGGGGGTGGGTGGATATGACTACCAGCAGTGGCAAACGGTATAGGGGTGGGTGGATATGACTACCAGCAGTGGCCAACAGTATGGGGGTGGGTGGATACGACTACCAGCAGTGGCCAACGGTGTGGGGGTGGGTGGATATGACTCCCAGCAGTGCCCAACAGTATGGGGGTGGGTGGATATGACTCGCAGCAGTGGCCACACATATGAGGGGTGGGTGGATATGACACCCAGCTGTAGCCAATAGTATGGGGGTGGGTGGATATGACTACCACCAGTGCCCTGACATAAGAGGAATGGGTGGATATGACTCCCAGCAGTGCCCAGACATAGGAGGGGTGGGTGGATATGACTCCCAGCAGTGGCCACACATATGAGGGGTGGGTGGATATGACACCCAGCAGTGGCCATCAGTATGGGGGTGGGTGGATATGACTACCAGCAGTGGCCAACAGTATGAGGATGGGTGGGTATGACTCCCGGCATTGCCCAATAGTATGGGGGTGGGTGGATATGACTACCAGCAGTGGCAAACGGTATGGGGGTGGGTGGATATGACTCCCAGCAGTGCCCAACAGTATTGGGGGTGGGTATATATTACTCTCAGCAGTGCCCAGACATAAGAGGGGTGGGTGGATATGACTCACAGCAGTGCCCAGACATAGGAGGGGTGGGTGGATATGACTCCCAGCAGTGGCCACACATATGAGGGGTGGGTGGATATGACACCCAGCAGTGGCCAACAGTAAGGGGGTGGGTGGATATGACTCCCAGCAGTGCCCAGACATAAGAGGAAACAACCTTTACAACGCAAATTTCACAACGCACTACCATTACAACGAAACTTTTACAACGCAACATCCATTGCATCGCATGCCATTCCAACGCAACCATTCCAACGCATGACACTACAACGCATACCACTACAACGCATGTCATTACAACACAGTCATTACAACGCATACCATTACAACGCATAACATTACCATCCAACACTTACCCCACTGTTGCACCCCCTGGAGTTAGAATAGTAATTTTTACCCCTACACTATCCATCACTTACCCTACTGTTGCACCCCCTGCAGTTAGAATAGTAATTTGTACCCCTACACTATCCAATACTTACCAAACATGCAATGTAATGTTATGCATTGTAATGGTATGCGTTGTAAAGGTAGTATGCGTTGTAATGGAATGAGTTGTAAAGGTAGTTTTTAAAAATGCATTGTAATGGCATGCGTTGTGATGGAATGCGTTGTAATGCAGTGGTGTGGAGAGCATGGGACTCACATCTGAGCATACCCATTCCACTCGGGGTGACAAATGCAAAAACAACAATTGATGAACAGAATGCAGAACAATGTCATACATTCACCCAAGTACAGAGATCTGGGCCTAAATCCATCGTTTTTTTGCAGCCCATCAATTGTTGTTTTTGCACTTGTCACCCCGAGTGGGATGGGTATGCTCAGACGTGAGTCCCATGCTCTCCACACCACTGGAGTCAAGCTATCCAGGCTGATGAAGGCTGATAGCCAGAAACCGGTCCTTGGATGCTTGATTCCGGTCCAGGAAATACATGGCTTGGCAGTTTAGGCTGGACTGTTCCCATGAGGCTCAGGGTCAAGGCTGATTTGCATATGGCCATGTCTGACCTGGGGTGGTGTGGAGTGCAAAAAACTATGGATGAGCGCACCTGAGAACGCACCCAGCGCTTACCCCGTGAAAATTTCAGCAAAAAAAATAGTACCACAGGGAAAAACATTGAAAGAAAATAGTGTAAAAAAAGAATTTGGAGTGCTTAGAGGTAGGGTAGCTCTAAAAAGAGCTGTTGTGTTATGTGAGTGATTTAAGTACCTACAAGTAGGTACCGATGCAGAGTCTAAAATTCACTTCAATACAATCACTTCGTTACTACTTAATAAATTAGAAATAAAAATGAATAATATGTCAACTAATTTTGAATTTGTAAATATTAATTTATTGTTCAGAATTGTCATAATTTAATAGAACTTGTAGAATGTCCTCATCTGGAATTTCCTTTTCAATAATATAATCAGGAATGTCCTCATTTAACGTGTGCCATGATGATTCTATTTTATCCAAACATTCGATTAATTCTCCGTCAAGAGATTCATCCCAAAAATGATCCATGTCATCTTGAATTTCAATAAATATCGTGGAAATTTCAAATGAAATTTTCTTGGTCTCCTCATTTGGATTCATTTTAATTTCAAATTTCTTGCTGTAAATTGCAGAAAAAAGTAATCACTTTCAATTATCGTTTTTAGTAATACATAACATAAAAGTAGCTTAATCAAGTATTTAGTTCTTTAAAATTAATTGGGCAGTGTATAGTATCAGACAGTTACTAGAAATATAAAGCACTGCATGTGATGAAGCCAATCTTAAACAATAATTATAACAGAAGGACTGAAAATTACTAATAGAAAACATTTTCCAAATTATCTTAAAGTGTACAACATAGTTCCCCTTACAAATTAACAACTCACCTTTTTGAAAGTAGAAGAGTTAGTACTGTGATATTCTAAGTCCAGCAATTGAGCACCCAAATTTTCTCTCAAAAGTACCTCAGACAGGGGTATCAAAAAATGGCCGTGTTTTCCTCTCATTTAAGATAAATACATGACCAATCAAACTTCATCACACACAAATTCCAAACTAAAGCAATATTTTGATTGGTTCTAAATTTCAATACTTTCAAATGTGTTTTCCCCATGCAATTTTCCATAGGACATTTAGACACGGATACAGCCTGAACGGATGAATGGAATTACACCAAAGTTGGCAAAATGGTAGGTGCTGGTATGTAGTAGGGCCTTTTCTATACTTCTTTGAAATTGCTTCTTTGGTTTTTATGAAACGCAACTTCAAAAAAACATATATATCAATAGGCGCGCTACGAGCGTTCACCGGTACGCGTACCGGGGAGCGCACCCGGCGCGCTACGGGAGTGCCCGAGCGGAAAGCTGATTGGCTGTATGATGTCTGTCAACATTCTTAACAGTCCGGACAGTCCGCCATCTTGTGTCTCGGGAAAATCGAGACACCTGAGGTAAAAAAAAAGGGGAAAATGATTAAAAGGTGGCAGGGTAGACACCTCCTGACCCCCTAGGTTTTTTGAGGGAGGCTTAGAAGGACCCTGAAGGGCCCAAAAACTATTTTTTTAAAATGTTCACGAGGTAAGCGCTGGGCGCGTTCTCAGGTGCGCCCTTCGGTACACGCACCCTGAGCGCACCACGGGGAAAAACAGTGTAAAAAAATAGAGTAAAAAAATATTGTAGAGTGTTTAGAGGTAAGTTAGCTCTGAAAAGAGCTGTTGTGTTATGTGGGTGTTTTTTGTACCTACTAGTAGGTACCAATGCAGAGTCTCAAATTCAAGACGAAGACTCTATTCCCCTCATCTGTAAAATGAACACCATCTCCCCTATAGATGCCTTGCATGTTGTAACGCAAGTTGTTGTGGTAAATGGAACCCATACCATAGTCTCTGAGATTTATTTACATGTTTCCTTGCTTTCTCAATCTGTGGTCAAAATTGGTTGGACCAGTTCCATTTTTGCCTTTGTCATATATTAGAAAATACCAAGGCAGTATTAGGAAAAAGTGACATAAATTGCCCAAAGATGTCCTTTAAAAGCATTTCTAGACCTACCCCAGTCAAAGTGCCCAAGTCATTGCCACCACAGTGCACAATTATAAGGTCAGGGTGTGGAAGATGCATAAAGGATTTTATCAATGGTATCAATTGGTGACTTCTTAATCCTCTCTGTCCAATCCACACAATGTCCACATTTGGTAAATCAAGGTTGTAAATCCCTCTGTTGCTTGCACATTTTTCACTCCAGAAGACATAGCTATGACCCACAAACCAGACTTTTGGCATCTTGAAGGTAGATGTGCTTCTAGTCAGATGAGTTGTGGATATCAAATGGCAGTTTGATAATGAAAAAAAGTGGTTGAGATTCAGTGCACTTGGAAAACCAGAAATGGTTGGTGCTTTCTTAAAAATCTCCACTGAAAATTAGGGTGCATGCTTTTTTTTTGTAAAAAGTCATTTCAATGGTTGAGAAAAAGTCATTTAAAGAAACAGTGCACTTGATTAGCTAGTACATTGAGAGGTCAAACACCCTTAATGGATTCTTTTGCAACATAGTATGATGAACTTGTGAACTGTGTGCTGGGTTAGGAGGGAGTTACCATGGATACAGGGTGAATGAGCACTGGGGGGATGGGTGAATGTTATGTGAGTTTCAAAGTCTTGAAATGTACAACCAATTAGAATGTGCAGTTTGGTTTTGAATTTGTGTGGGAACAATTTTGATTGGTTATGTACAAGAATATGGGTCTGAAATGAGAAAGAATCTGTGCCATTATTCTGAGGCTTAAGTCAAAGAAGCATTATTCAGAGATTCTGCTTAAGAATATCAGTTGAGTGTGACTGACACTGTTCTATATCTTCCAAAGCATTTCTAAAGGTGAGTAATGATTCTTTTAAAAAAGATAGAGAGCTGTATGCACTATGGGGAAGATTAAGAAGCATATTGTGCTTCTTTATTCTTGCATTTTGTGTCATGTTTTTTTGTAATGTTGTTTAAAAATAGAATGGTGCATATTGGAAATGTATTTTGAAAAGGAGTTAGGTTTCTGCTTTGTTTCTGTAGTGGTCACTTCTTTGTGTCAAAAAGGATTTATGATGGAAAATATTTTCTGGAAAAAAGTCTGCTTTTTAAATGTTGGTGAAGTATCACACTGCCTTTCTGTTTGAAATAAGCGAAAACATTTTCAAATTTTTCAATAATGTCACCTGTGCCTTGTAACAGTTTGCGTCAATCAGGTTAAAGAGTATTCTTTGCTTGTGTCTAACTTTTCTCTGTGCCTGTGTGTTATCTGATATATGATTCATTTAATGAAGATACACTGCTATGTGCAGTATAGGGTAGATTACGAAGCATATTGTGCTTCTTTATTCTTGCATTGTATGTTATGTTTTTTGTAATGCTGTTTAAAAATTGTATACTGCATATTGGAAATGTATTTTGCAAATGAGTTAGGTTTCTGCTTTGCTTTGTAGTGGTCATTTACAAGGGCAGTGCTTTGTGTGAAAAACAATTTACTGTTGAAAATGTTTTCAGGTAAAAGTTATGCTTAGTTGATGTCAAGCTTCACTCACAGTGTGATCTTAGGCACATGATCAGAATGTTAGATATAATGTACCATGTCTGTCTCTGCCAACAGTATGTGTGTCTCTGCCTACGATCACATTGATGGGTGAATCAAGCTTCAGTCACAGTGTGATCTTAGGCACATGATCAGCATGTTAGATATAATGTACAATGTCTGTCTCTGCCAACAGTATGTGTGACTCTGCCTAAGATCACAGTGATGGGTGAATCAAGCTTCACTCAGAGTGTGATCTTAGGCACATGATCAGAATGTTACATATAATGTACCATGTCTGTCTCTGCCAACAGTATGTGTGACTCTGCCTAAGATCACACTGATGGGTGAATCAAGCTTCAGTCACAGTGTGATTTAGGCACATGATCAGAATGTTAGATATAATGTACCATGTCTGTCTCTGCCAACAGTATGTGTGACTCTGCCTAAGATCACAGTGATGGGTGAATCAAGCTTCAGTCACAGTGTGATCTTAGGCACATGATCAGAATGTTACATATAATGTACCATGTCTGTCTCTGCCAACAGTATGTGTGTGTCTGCCTAAGATCACAGTGATGGGTGAATCAAGCTTCAGTCACAGTGTGATCTTAGGCACATGATCAGAATGTTAGATATAATGTACCATGTCTGTCTCTGCCAACAGTATGTGTGTCTCTGCCTAAAATCACAGTGATGGATGAATCAAGCTTCAGTCACAGTGTGATCTTAGGCACATGATCAGAATGTTAGATATAATGTACCATGTCTGTCTATGCCAACAGTATGTGTGACTCTGCCTAAGATCACAGTGATGGGTGAATCAAGCTTCAGTCACAGTGTGATCTTAGGCACATGATCAGAATGTTACCTATAATGTACCATGTCTGTCTCTGCCAACAGTATGTGTGAGTCTGCCTAAGATCACAGTGATGGGTGAATCAAGCTTCAGTCACAGTGTGATCTTAGGCACATGATCAGAATGTTAGATATAATGTACCATGTCAGTCTCTGCCAACAGTATGTGTGACTCTGCCTAAGATCACAGTGATGGGTGAATCAAGCTTCAGTCATAGTGTGATCTTAGGCACATGATCAGAATGTTAGATATAATGTCCCATGACTGTCTCTGCCAACAGTATGTGTGTGTCTGCCTAAGATCACAGTGATGGGTGAATCAAGCTTCAGTCACAGTGTGATCTTAGGCACATGATCAGAATGTTAGATATAATATACCTTGTCTGTCTCTGCCAACAGTATGTGTGTGTCTGCCTAAGATCACAGTGATGGGTGAATCAAGCTTCAGTCACAGTGTGATCTTAGGCACATGATCAGAATGTTAGATATAATGTACCATGTCTGTCTCTGCCAACAGTATGTGTGACTCTGCCTAAGATCACACTGATGGGTGAACCAAGCTTCACTCAGAGTGTGATCTTAGGCACATGATCAGGATGTTAGATATAATGTACCATGTCTGTCTCTGCCAACAGTATGTGTGACTCTGCCTAAGATCACACTGATGGGTGAATCAAGCTTCAGTCACAGTGTGATCTTAGGCACATGATCAGAATGTTAGATATAATGTACCATGTCTGTCTCTGCCAACAGTATGTGTGACTCTGCCTAAGATCACACTGATGGGTGAATCAAGCTTCAGTTACAGTGTGATCTTAGGCACATGATCAGAATGTTAGATATAATGTACCATGTCAGTCTCTGCCAACAGTATGTGTGTCTCTGCCTAAGATCACACTGATGGGTGAATCAAGCTTCAGTCACAGTGTGATCTTAGGCACATGATCAGAATGTTACATATAATGTACCATGTCTGTCTCTGCCAACAGTATGTGTGACTCTGCCTAAGATCACACTGATGGGTGAATCAAGCTTCAGTCACAGTGTGATCTTAGGCACATGATCAGAATGTTAGATATAATGTACCATGTCTGTCTCTGCCAACAGTATGTGTGAGTCTGCCTAAGATCACAGTGATGGGTGAATCAAGCTTCAGTCACAGTGTGTTCTTAGGCACATGATCAGAATGTTAGATATAATGTACCATGTCTGTCTCTGCCAACAGTATGTTTGACTCTGCCTAAGATCACAGTGTTGGGTGAATCAAGCTTCAGTCACAGTGTGATCTTAGGCACATGATCAGAATGTTAGATATAATGTACCATGTCTGTCTCTGCTAACAGTATGTGTGTCTCTGTCTAAGATCACAATGATGGGTGAATCAAGCTTAGGCACATGATCAGAATGTTAGATAAATCATTTTTGACACAAAGCAAAGCACATGTAATGTAAATCAGCTTTTTGTTCTATACTACTGTTTATATCGTTTACTTATTGTAATTGCTATGTAATATGATTGTAGTGGTCTATAATATGTTTTTTTTTCTTTACTACAGATTATAATCATCTCTACAAAGGAAAAATAATATGCCGTCTAACAAATACGAGCAAAAAAATATAAAAAGTATTTAAGGTCTAAGGAAAGAAAAATAGAAGACTCATCTAAAACATAATCTTCAGCCAACAAAAATAATGCTCCTGGTAAGCAAACAAAACATTTTCTCAGGAACTTATTGAAATGTCAAAAATTAAAAAATGTGACTTCGAAGAAAAGTAAGACACCTTTAATTACAAAAAAGAAAGTGTGTCTCTCCAAAAATGTTAGATCTCTAGAAGGAGATGATATTGTCTATGACAATAGACGGAGAAATCAATTCATTGAAATTTGTAGACGAATGTTTTATAACAGAATAATATCTAATTTATTAAAAAATGTAAAAAGGTATCAAAAAAGATCGCTTTTTACAAGAAAAAAAAAGCATAATTAAGATTGTGGATGAAGCATTTAAAGTGAAAACTAAGTTATATGCATTAGTAATAAATAGAATTTGTACACCAGATAAAGTAATCAATGTGTTCAAATCAAAATGTAAGTGGAAGAGAGTAATTAATCGGACTAATTTTTGTGAGGTTTTTTCTGGAGAATGGAAGCATAGTTCAAGTTGTGAGCCATTTTTTAATGAAGAATGTTACTTTCAGGATAATGATTTGGTGCATGCAGTTGACACCAGCGGTCGAGCATATGAGGTGAAGGACGGTTGTCCGATTGAAAAAGAAAAGATTGTGCCTAGAAATACAGAAGAGGTGTTAGCTGATGAAGTTTTAGGGAGATGTCCTAAGGCTCCAGTCTATACTTGGAATTGTAGTAGTATTTGTAGTGTGTGACAGGATTCAATTGATTTGTTTTGCAGTTTCTTACGGACATATACTAAGAAAAGTCTAAAACAAAAATTAAAATTTTGCAAGAGTTAGATCCTTGTAGAGTGAGAGAAAAAACAGGTTTGCAAGGGCATTCACTGGCTTGTCTTTCAGGAAAAGTATGTCAGAGTGTTTTCATCATTTTAGGATGTTAGCAGTGCATCATAATAAAGTGAGGAAATTAGTGAGACGGTTGTATTATGCAAAAAGTCCAGCACTTAAACTAAAACAGTTAAACAGTGCTCTTTTGCATGGAACTGAATTAGATGTGAAAAACATTTGTGAAGAAATTGAGTTTCGTTACTTTGGTGAAAAAGAGGTCAGTGCAGAAACTGATACAGTAATAGAAAGTAATGTAGAAGAGAATGTAGAGATTTCAAGTACAGAAACATTTGAACATGAAATTACAAAGTTTAAGGGGAATTCAAGTGAAAGGCCTAATTTTACTTGTGTGTGTTGTCGACGAACTCATTATAAGCATCAAACTAGATTAGTTGATTTATACGTAAAAAGTGAAAAGATAAATATTAATGAGTGGAAGGATTTTGCAACTTATTTGTTGGTAGAAAATTGTTTTGATTTGGGTTCTGATCAACGAATTTGTAAATATTGTTATAATAAATTAAATGAAAATAGAATGCCTGCTAGAGCTGTCCATAATAATCTGGAGTTGGTAGACATTCCTTCTGAATTGATGGATTTAAATACCTATGAGTCTATTCTGATTCAATGTGTGCATCCTTTTCAGGCTATTGTTCGCATGGAGCCTAAGACAGGGAAATTGCCTCCTTCAGATTTACAGAGAGGATCAAAGGGAAGAGTTGTTTATTTGCCTCTAAATTTTAAGAAAAATATTGATACAATTGGTGTCGAAAAAGTAGAAGAGGAACCTCTGGTTATTCTAGTTAATGGTGTTCCGACAAAGAGTAAGAAAATCTGGCAATAATTAGTGGATGTTAGGAAAGTCAAGAGGCAACGTTGTATCTGATAAAAAATAATCAGTACTATAAAAATGTGTATGTGGAAGAAGAGGAAACAACTGTAGAAGACAACACTTATTTCTCAGCTGGACAAATTGAAAAAGTTGATGTCTCTAGAAGTGAAGAAATTTATGAACATTATAGTGTTCATCCATTGCATTCCAAAGATGTAATGGGGAATGCTATTGACTTGTTTCAAATGAAAGAAGCAAAAGGAAGTCCCATTAGTGTATGGGAAGAAAGTTTGGAAGCTTGTTGTTTTCCACAGTTATTCCCAACAGGTGAAGGTGGACGATATGACGACCGACCTGTTCAAATTCCTGCATCTGAATACCGGACTTCAAGATTATATGCAGAAGTTCCAAGGTTTCGTCAATGCATTCCATATTTGTTCCATCTACTGTTTGAGAGTGACTTGTCTGGACTTTCTTATGCAGTAAACCATATACTGAAAAGTGGAACACATCTACAAAATGTTTCGGCAAGGGATTTCATGGATAAAGTGAAACTGCAAGACAGTGTTTTGGAATCTCAGCTAAACAAACTCATGGCATGTCAGCGTGGTACTAATGAGTATTGGTACCGTCGTCATGGTGAATTGAAATGTATGCTAAGAAACTTAGGAACTCCTACATGGTTCCTCACTCTTAGCTGTGCTGAGTATGCTTGGGAAGACTTACTTGAATTTCTACGAGAGGCAAATAAAAACATTGAAAATATATTGAATACAAGACACCTGGAGAACTGTGCTCTTTGGATCCAGTTAATGTATGCAGGTATTTCAATCATAGGTTTGAAGCTATGATGTCTTTTATTACAAACAAAAAAAATCCTCTGCTTGGAGAGTTGTTGGATTTCTTTTGGAGAAAGGAGTATCAAGCAAGAGGTGCTCCTCACATACATATGCTGCTATGGATTAAAGATGCACCAAAATTTGGAACAGATTCAGATGAGAAAGTGATGAGTTTTATTGAGCAGTGTTCTACATGTGCTGTTCCGAAAAGTACAGAAGAAAACAATTTGAGACATCAAGTTTTACGCTTTCAAACCCATCGTTGTGGGAAATACTGTCGTCGAAAATACAAATCCAAGGACAAGTACTGCACGAAATGTTGTTTGGCATTTCCACGTCCAGTAACATCGAAAGGAATAGTCAACAATTTTATGTCTTCTCTGCGACATACTGTGACAAGAAAATCACCCAAAAATACATACAACCTTAGAAGAAATGAGGAATCCAAATTCATAAATGATTACAACCCAGTCATTTTGTCCATGTGGAATGCTAACATGGATATTCAATATGTGGCTGACAACTCTATTGCTGTGGCTCGATATGTGACGTCTTACATCACAAAATCAGAAAAGACGGAACTGAAGGAAATGTGGGAGGAAATTTCACATGAAAAGAGTCTAAGCAGAAAATTATACAGTTACAGTTTGAAGATGTTGTTGCATCAAGAAATTGGAGCATATGAATGTTCTGATCGGTTATCATCAGCAAGTCTATATGCCAAATCTAGAACCATCATTTGGGTGAGTCTAGGTCTTGCTGCAACAGGAAACCGCGTTTTGAAATCTGTACAAGAAATAGAGTATTTGGCGGAGAAAGAACCAGACAGTACAGATATTCTGAAGACAAACATGTTGGATACATACTATCCAAATAGAAGTACTCATCTTGAGAACGTTTGTCTTTATGAAGTTCTGCAAACCTATATTTTTAAAAACAACGTCACAGAAGACATCAATAAAGGTGTATATGCTGTAATTGGTTGTGAAGGCTGTCTAGTGAAACAAAGAAAAGGCCATTTGATTAATCATCGAAAATTGAGTTGTGATTCTCCAGACAAAAGGGAATTTTATTACTTAGCTCTTTTGAAACTCTTTAAGCCTTGGCGTACAGAAGAGGAACTACTTGGAGATTTTCTTACTTATGAAGATTCGTTCAATGCAACCAAGGATACGATAGAATGTCCTGTATTTTCAAATTATCTGCAAATGTTGAACAAGGAAATACAGCAAGAAGCTACAATTGCAGCAGAGATTGCTAGAGATAGTCAGAGTTCTCCTTCATTGAGTCAGGATCCACTAGGAGGACGAATTATACAAAATGAAGCCATGGATGAAGTTGAAAGAGCCATGGAACAAGCTCAGGATGATGGAGTTCACTTAGAAGATTTGGAAAAGGAACTAAACGTTGAGCAGAGACAAATATATGACGAAGTCACAAAACACATTGAGCATGGTTTATCTCATGAGAAAAAAGAGTGCTCATGTACATCATTTATACCTGTCCGACTATATGTGAGTGGAGAAGCAGGAACTGGAACAAGTTTCCCGATTAAAGCAATTGCAACTTATCTGCAGAAAACAACGGAGTCATCGCTCTCTTGTGTTATTACTGCTCCAACTGGGTTGGCAGCACACAACATTAAAGGGATTACTTTACATCGCTTATTGATGCTGCCAGTGGAGCATGATAACAAATTACAATACCACAAGCTATATAGAGAAGCTTGTTGTGAAGTTTCAAGAGTCCTAAAGAAAATGAAACTTCTTATCATTGATGAAGTAAGCATGGTATCAAATATAATGCTTGCTTTTGTGCATTTAAGAATGCAAGAAATTCTTAAAACAGACTATGAAGTGTTATTTGGAGGCAAACACATAATTGTTTTTGGAGATCTACTGCAACTAACTCCAGTGAAAGGACAGCCAGTGTTTAAAATGCTTACACATGAAGATACCAGGAAGTGCTTAGGAAGCATTGGAAATGTTAACATATGGTTACATTTCAAATTAGGAGAACTGCTTCAAAATATGCGACAGGCAAAGGATGAAGATTATAAAAATATTCTACAAGATGTAAGAATTGGAAAACTAACTGAGCATGGCAAAGAAGCTTTACATGGACGATTAATTTCAAATTTGTTTCCAAATGAAACGATTCTCCAAGAGAATACTTTTAAGAAAATTCCTGAAAACAAATCTGTCATATGCTTAATGCCAACTCTGCAAGAATGTTCAATCTTCAACAACAAAATGTGAAAATCAAGAGATTGTAAAACTGGAAGCTATTGATAAAATTGAACATGAAGGAGCAACTATTATTTTGTAAGAAAAGTTGAAATCAAAATTGGATTCTTTAGAGAAGACAATATCAAAACTGCTGGTATGGAAAACACTCAGTATGCATCTTTAAATTGTCGTATAATTTTACGACATAATTTACATGTGGAAAGAGGTTTAGTAAATGGAGCCATGGGTCATGTTGTGGATTTTGTGAATTACCGAAATAGAGATGGAAATGAAATTATAAAAATTAAATTTGATGGTATTGAAGAAGTACAACAAATCAGTCGTTGTTCTGCCCGATTTTTGCTTGTGAAAGATTTATATGTCCGCAGAAAACAGTTTCCTGTTTCTTTGACATATGCAGTGACTATTCATAAATCTCAAGGTTTAAGTGTTGATAGTGCTTTGGTGAATATTGGAAATTCTGTGTTCAAGGAGGGTATGGCATATTTTGCTTTATCTCGAGTCAGAACTTTATCAGGATTGTACTTGATTGATTTTGATGAGACAAAGATTAATGCAGATCTAAGTTGTGTAAAAGAATGTAATAGGTTAAGGAGAGAGTATGCTCCAAATTTACCTCAATATCCTCTATTTGAAAAGCGTGTGGTAGGCCGAAAAAGAAGAAATGAGAAAATTTGTAGTGAAGTTGTAGCAAAAAGAAAAAGGTAGATGAACCAGTAATTGTAAGCAGAAACGAAATGGATTCAGTTAGAGATGTTGTTGGATTTCAGTTTGAAAATAGTTCTGGTGTCAACTGCTATGCTAATGTAGTGGTTAATGTTGTTTTCTTTCTCTAAACTGTACAAGAACATATTGCTGAAAATCGTGATCAAACATTTTAAATTCAGTATTAGAGAAATGTAGCAGTGATAGAACAAAAATACAAAGTGTTTCTGAAATTCGAAATGTTTTAGACATATGTTCTTGTCTAAATCAATTTTCACAGAATATTCAGCAAGATTGTCAGGAATTTCTAATGTATATAATAATAATAATAATGATAATAATAATAATAATAATAATAATAATAATAATAATAATATTACCATTTGTATAGCGCCTGGTTACACTAGGAAACAGCGTGTCCCCGCGCTTTAAAACCAATTACTGGAACAGAACCCCAGAGAAAAGAAAAGCCACTAAAGGAAAGGGTGAAGGATCTCAAACTTTAGGAAAAAGGTAGGTTTTCAGTTTGCGCCTGAAGCTTCCTTCAGATGGCTCCATACGGAGCTCAATGGGGAGGTCATTCCACTGTTTGCTGGCCAAATATTTGAATGACTGACCCCCCATCCGTGCCCGCTGGATTCTGGGCACCTGAAAGAGCATACAGCCTTGAGATCGTAGATAACGATTAGGGTAGTGCTTGGTAAGTAGTTTTTGAAGAGAGATGGGACCTCTCTCGTAAGCAATGCGGTGGGTCATACACATGCTTTTAAATATAATGCGCTCCCTTATGGGGAGCCAATGGAGTCACACTAAGGCTTGTTTCCCTGAAGATCTTCTGGAGAGGTTAAGAGCCAATCTAGCTGCAGAGTTTTGAACACATTGAAGCCTATGAAGGCATTTCCTATTCAGACCTAAGTATAACACGTTGCTGTAGTCGAGATGGGGCGTCACCAGAGAATGGATTAGCGTTTTCCTGCTGTTAGCAGGAAGCGAGTCCAGGGTCTTGCGTAAGATCTTAAGAATCCCGTAGCATTTACCTGCTATCCCTCTGGTATGGTGATCAAAGGATAGAGTCTCATCCAGTTTGACCCCTAAATTCTTGACCTGTTCCGATGGTTTAGGAACGGTGCCAAGTTCTTTAGGCCACCATGCCGATGACCAAATGGATGGAGATTTCCCCAACACCAGGAGTTCAGTTTTGTTAGCGTTGAGCCGTAGACAATTTGTATTCATCCATTCCGCTAATCCGCTCAGACAGGCTGTAAAGTTGGCTGAGGCCTCTTCCGGAGGCTGAGACAGTGTCACTACCAGCTGGGTGTCATCAGCATATGACACTATCTCAACCCCGTACGCCACAACCAGCTTGGCCAGGGGCACCATGTAAAGATTAAACAAAGTCAGGCTCAGAATTGAGCCCTGAGGCACCCCATGTCTGAGCGATCGCACCTCAGATTTAAAATGTGGACAGTAGACTTGAAATTGCCTATTCGCCAAGAATGTACACATCCACTCGTGAGCCAGACCTTCAATGCCAACCTCGCTAAGACGAGAGAGCAGCAGGGGATGAGAGACGGTGTCAAATGCAGCCCTCAGATCTAATAAGAGGAGCACGGCTGTCTTCCCCTCATCCATTCTACTCCTTAATAGCTCGGAGGAGAAAACAAGGGCCGACTCAGTCGAGTGGAGTGCTCTGAATCCTGACTGCGAGGGATGCAGATGTAATCCCCTATCCAGATATTCAGAGAGCTGCTTGTTAACTATCTTTTCCACCACCTTAGCGCAAAAAGGCAGCAGTGATATAGGTCGATAGTTATCCAACTGCGCAGCACTCAGCTGAGGTTTTTCTTTATGGGGATGACCTGCGCTATTTTCCAGTTTTGAGGGATGTGGCTAGTTAAAAAGGACAGTTTTGCCATGTGTCCTATATAAGTCGCCAGAAGCTCGGCTTGATTCCTAAGGACGTTGGGGCGGGCCACATCCTTCGGAGAGCCATATTTAATGCTACAGATAATATTCAGCTACTCCGTGGTATTCGGCACCGCAAACTGATTATATGCTTGTTGTATTGCAAGATGAAGGTGTAGATGTAGAAAATCTTTTTAGCCTTTCTTATAAATGGCAACATGACTGCAACAATCGCTCCTTTTCAAGTAGTACTACAGTAGACACTGAAAGATTTATATATTTGACTTTACCAGACTGCAAATCAGTGTCTTTTAATAATCTAGTTAGAGAAGCAAATCAAAACATGGTCTGTACTCAATGTAAATCTGCAATGCTATCAACTTTATTTTTACGAAGATATGGACAGTATGTTATTTTAATGTTCCAACGATGTAGACCTGATGGAACTAAGTTGACAACATTAATTACAAATTTTGTGGCTTCTCAATTATCAATTTCAGGAAGAACCTTTACAACTGCAGCAATTATTTACCATGATGGTCCTTCAACAACATCAGGACATTACACAGCTTATTTAAAATGTCAAAAAGGCTGGAAACACTGTAATGATACTCAATTGACTTTCAAACAACTTTTGCCTTCTGACTTACTAAATTCTTACCTAGTGTTCTTACAACCGAAATTTTAGGGTGGGTAATTGGCCTTTGAAATTTGCTGCAGTTAATATAACTTAGTTTGCTGTTCAAAATTACTTTCTGAATGAGAGTGATGAAGATAATAAAAAACATGTAGTTGTCATAGAGATAGTATATGTATATCATATAGTGTGTGCTGTGAGTATTATACAAATTATTTTTAAAAAGTAAGCTAGAGGTGGAAATAAAACTCTTGTTTCATAATGTAAAAGATGTTGGAGCTTTTCTTTCAGAAAGTCGGGTAAATGACAAATTAAGAATACTCTAGACTAATTTCCAAAGAAAAGGACTTTCCATATACTATTTGGCCTCGTGGAAAAGTGGATGGATCAAAAGTGAATTTAGATATGTTTTTTCAAAATTTTACATTATTTAAGAAAAGATTTTATGTTTTTTTTAAACACAATCATTTTGATTGTGTTTTTTTTTGCCCGCTGTTATATGATGAGTACTATTAAAGTCACTGTTTTAAGTGAAATTTAATATATTCTGAGAACAGCAAAAATAAACCATATAACATGTTGTTGAAATTATTTTGTATTTTCTATTATTAAATATATATTATTTTCCCATTCTCTTATGCTCACTTACCTATTTCCACCCTCTATCACTCCTCTTAACTCACCCTCACTGGCCTTTTTTCACTCTCCCTCACCTCCCTTCCCTTATTCCACTTTCCTCACTTATTCTCATTAACCACTCCTTCACGGCCCTTTCCCTCTCTCCCATCCACTACTTTCCAGCTGTCAGTCACTCTACTTCACTCCCCTTCCCCTTGTTTCCTTTCTTTGTTCCCTCAATAATTCCCCTTCTCTCACTCACCTTATTACTCTTCACTCACTCCTTCTCTCACTTCCTCTGTCCTCTCACATCCTCACTTCCTTTCCCTCACACCCTGTCTCTTAGCTTCAGTCTCCCGATCCTCTCACTCTCTCACTCCTCTTCCGTCATGCTTACTCCCTAAAACTCACCCACACTCCCTTACTTATCTTTCTTTGCTCTCTTCCTCAGTTTCTTTCTGCCACTCTTTCCTTCACTACTTCTATGTTCTCACTCCTTCAATTCCTTTGTCTCAAGCTCATTTGCTTTTATCCTCTTTTTATTTTCCCTTTTTCATCAACCTCACTCTACTTCACTCACCCTCCCTAACCCTTGTTCCCTTACTTCAGTTTCTCCAGTTAACCTCAATCATCATCTTTAACTACCCTTCTTCTTTCTTTCGTCACACACTCACCTTTTCCCAGTTCCTTTGCTTCACTTTTCTTCCCTTTCTTCCCTTCCTTTGCTCTCTCAGTCATTCTCCTTCCCTTAATCACCTTACTGCCCTTTACTCACTCTTTCTCTTACTCCCTCTATTCTCTCATATTCTCACTCTCTGTTACCTTCACTCCCATTGTCTCCTCGCTGTCTTACAACCCTACATTCACCCTCACTCACCTTCCATGCCTCATTGTCATTAATCCACCGTTATTCACTCCTGCTTCTCTGTCACTCACTCCCCTTTCTTTACTCCCCTTTCTGCATTTAGTTTTCTTAATGCATATTCCTTTAGGATCTTACTCACTTTCAGTTTATTTTTCTCTCCTGCTTTTGTTCACTGTCACTGAATGTATCTATGTCATTATCCTTTTAGCAATTTGCTCTCTCTCTGTTTCTTTTTAACTCTCTCTGACCTTCACCATTCCTTTGTTTTTCTTTCTGAGTCCTTCACTTCTAGTTTATCTCTTACTAACCTTTTATGACTTTTAATGTCCTACTTTGTCTCTTGTATTGTAAAATATATATTATAAATATTCTAGCTTTTTTGTCTTTCACAGATATAAATTTTAATGAAAATATGAAATTAAGTTTACATTACTTATAAGGTAAGTTTGATGTACAAAATGTACTTTCCCTATACTCTTTTTCTTAACCTCACTACTCTTCGCTGATGCTCCCACACCTCTGTTCCCTTATTGCGCTTGCCTCACTTATTCTGAATCCCCATGTTTACTCCCCTTTTCCACACTCCTCTCTTACACTCACCTTTTTTCAGACCTTCTCCGTTACTTTCTTTCCTCTCTCTTCTCATACTTCATTGCTTTACTCTTTTCCCTTCCCTTACTCTCCTTACTCCACTTCACTAACTCCTTCTCTTTCTTCCTCTGTCCTCTTAGTTCTACACTCCCCTTCCCTCAATCTCTTTCTGGTAGCCCCATTCTCTCTGTCCCCTTAGTCTCTCACTCCTCTTCTGTCAAGCTCACACCCTATAACTCAGCCACACTCCCACACTCACCTTCTTTCAGACTTTCTCCTTTACTTTCCTTCCTCTCTCTTTCCTTCCTTCACTCCTTCACTGTTTTCCCTTCCCTTACTCTCCTTACTCCACTTCACTAACTCCTTCTCTTACTCCCTCTGTCCTCTTACTTCTACACTCCCCTTCTCTCACTCCCTCTCTGTTACCCCCATTCTCTTCGTCCCTTTAGTCTCTCACTCCTCTTCTATCACGCTCACTCCCTATAACTGAGCCATACTCCCACACTCACCTTCTTTCAGACCTTCTCCTTTACTTTCCTTCCTCTCTATTTCCTTCCTTTGCTCCTTGACTCTTTTCCCTTCCCTTACTTTCCTTACTCCACTTTACTAACTCCTTCTCTTACTCCCTCTGTCCTCTTAGTTCTAGACTCCCCTTCTCTCATTCTCTCTCTGTTACCCTCATTCTCTCCGTCCCCTTAGTCTCTCACTTCTCTTCTGTCACGCACACTCCCTATAACTCAGCCATACTCCCACACTCACGTTCTTTCAGACCTTCTCCTTTACTTTCCTTCCTCTCTCTTCACATCCTTCGCTCCTTCACTCTTTTCCCTTCCCTTACTCCCCTTACTCCACTTCAGTAACTCCTTCTCTCAATCCCTCTGTCCTCTAACTTACTCACTCCCTTTCTCTCACTCTCTCTCTGTTACCCCCATTCTCTCCGTCCTCTTAGTCTCTCACTCCTCTTCTATCACGCTCACTCCCTATAACTGAGCCATACCCCCACACTCACCTTCTTTCAGACCTTCTCCTTTACTTTCCTTCCTCTCTCTTCCCTTCCTTCACTCCTTCACTGTGTTCCCTTCCCTTACTCTCCTTACTCCACTTCACTAATTCCTTCTCTTACTCCCTCTGTCCTCTTACTTGTACACTCCCCTTCACTCATTCTCTCTCTGTTAGCCTCATTCTCTCCGTCCCTTTAGTCTCTCACTTCTCTTCTGTCAAGCTCACTCCCTATAACTCAGCCATACTCCCACAGTCACCTTCTTTCAAACCTTCTCCTTTACTTCCCTTCCTCTCTCTTCCCTTACTTCGCTCCTTCACTCTTTTCCCTTTCCTTACTTTCCTTACTCCACTTCACTAACTGCTTCTCTTACTCCCTCTGTCCTCTTAGTTCTACACTCCCCTTCCCTCATTCTCTCTCTGTTAGCCTCATTCTTTCCGTCCCCTTAGTCTCTCAGTCCTCTTCTGTCACACTCACTCCGTATAACTCAGACATACTGCCACACTCAACTTCTTTCAGACCTTCTCCTTCACTTCCCTTTCTCTCTCTTCCCTTTGTTCACTCCTTCACTCTTTTCCCTTCTCTAACTGTCCTTACTCCACTACAGTAACTCTTTTTCTTACTGCCTCTGTCCTTTTAGTTGTACACTCCCTTTCCCTCATTCTCTCTCTGTTAGCCTCATTGTCTCTGTCCTCTTAGTCTCTCACTCCTCTTCTATCACGCTCACTGCCTATAACTCAGCCATACTCCCACACTCACCTTCTTTCAGACCTTCTCCTTTACTTTTCTTTCTCTCTCTTCCATTCTTTCACTCCTTCACTCTTTTCCATTCCCTTACTCTTCTTACTACACTTTACTAACTCCTTGTTTTACTCCCTCTGTCCTCTTAGTTCTACACTCCCCTTCCCTCATTCTCTCTCTGTTAGCCTCATTCTCTCCATCCCCTTAGTCTCTCACTCCTCTTCTGTCACGCTCGCACCCTATAATTCAGCCATACTCCCACACTCACGTTCTTTCAAACCTTCTCCTTTACTTTCCTTCCTGTATCTTCCCTTCTTTCGCTCCTTCACACTTTTCCCTTCCCTTACTCTCTTTACTCCACTTCACTAACTCCTTCTCTTACTCCCTCTGTCCTGTTAGTTCTACACTCCCCTTCCGTCATTCTCTTTCTGTTAGCCTCATTCTCTCCGTCCCCTTAGTCTCTAACTCCTCTTCTGTCACACTCCCTCCCTATAACTCAGCTACACTTCCACACTCACCTTCTTTCAAACCTTCTCCTTTACTTTCCTTCCTGTATCTTCCCTTCTTTCGCTCCTTCACACTTTTCCCTTCCCTTACTCTCTTTACTCCACTTCACTAACTCCTTCTCTTACTCCCTCTGTCCTGTTAGTTCTACACTTTCCTTCCCTCATTCTCTCTCTGTTAGCCTCATTCTCTCCGTCCCTTTAGTCTCTCAGTCCTCTTCTATCACGTTCACTCCCTATAACACAGCAATACTCCCGCACATACCTTCTTACAGACCTTCTCCTTTACTTTCCTTCCTCTCTCTTACCTTGTTTCGCTCTTTCACTCTTTTCCCTTTCCTTACTCTCCTTACTCCACTTTATTAACTCCTCTTTCTCTCTCTCTCCTCTTAGTTCTACACTCCCCTTCCATCATTCTCTCTCTGTTAGCCTCATTCTCTCCGTCCCCTTAGTCTCTCACTCCTCTTCTGTCACACTCCCTCCCTATAACTCAGCTACACTCCCACACTCAACTTCTTTCAAACCTTCTCCTTTACTTTCCTTCCTGTATCTTCCCTTTTTTCGCTCCTTCACACTTTTCCCTTCCCTTACTCTCTTTACTCCACTTCACTAACTCCTTCTCTTACTCCCTCTGTCCTGTTAGTTCTACACTTTCCTTCCCTCATTCTCTCTCTGTTAGCCTCATTCTCTCCGTCCCTTTAGTCTCTCAGTCCTCTTCTATCACGTTCACTCCCTATAACACAGCAATACTCCCGCACTCACCTTCTTACTGACCTTCACCTTTACTTTCCTTCCTCTCTCTTACCTTGTTTCGCTCTTTCACTCTTTTCCCTTTCCTTACTCTCCTTACTCCACTTTATTAACTCCTTCTCTTTCTCCCTCTCTCCTCTTAGTTCTACACTCCCCTTCCATCATTCTCTCTCTGTTAGCCTCATTCTCTCCATTCCCTTAGTCTCTCATACCTCTTCTGTCACACTCACTCCCTATAACTCAGCTACACTTACACACTCAACTTCTTTCAAACCTTCTCCTTTACTTTCCTTCCTGTCTCTTCACTTCTTTCGCTCCTTCACACTTTTCCCTTCCCTTACTCTCTTTACTCCACTTCACTAACTCCTTCTCCTACTCCCTCTGTCCTCTTAGTTCTACACTCCCCTTCCCTCATTCTCTCTCTGTTAGCCTCATTCTCTCCATCCCCTTAGTCTCTCACTCCTCTTCTGTCACGCTCATTGCCTATAACTCAGCCATACTCCCACACTCACCTTCTTTCAGACCTTCTCCTTTACTTTCCTTCCTCTCTCTTCCCTTCTTTTGCTCCTTCACTCTTTTCCCTTCCCTTACTTTCCTTACTCCACTTCACTAACTCCTTCTCTTACTTCCTCTGTCCTCTTAGTTCTACACTCCCCTTCCCTCATTCTCTCTATGTTAGTCTCATTCTCTCCGTCCCCTTAGTCTGTCACTCCTCTTCTGTCACGCTCACTCCCTATAAGTTACGCATACTCCCACACTCACCTTCTTTCAGACCTTCTCCTTTACTTTCCTTCTTGTCTCTTCCCTTCTTTCGTTCATTCACTCTTTTCCCTTCCCTTACTCTCCTTACTCCACTTCACTAATTCGTTCTTTTACTCCCTCTGTCCTCTTACTTCTACACTTTCCTTCCCTCATTCTCTCTCTGTTAGCCTCATTCTCTCCGTCCCTTTAGTCTCTCAGTCCTCTTCTATCACGTTCACTCCCTATAACACAGCAATACTCCCGCACTCACCTTCTTACAGACCTTCTCCTTTACTTTCCTTCCTCTCTCTTACCTTGTTTCGCTCTTTCACTCTTTTCCCTTTCCTTACTCTCCTTACTCCACTTTATTAACTCCTCTTTCTCCCTCTCTCCTCTTAGTTCTACACTCCCCTTCCATCATTCTCTCTCTGTTAGCCTCATTCTCTCCGTCCCCTTAGTCTCTCACTCCTCTTCTGTCACACTCCCTCCCTATAACTCAGCTACACTCCCACACTCACCTTCTTTCAAACCTTCTCCTTTACTTTCCTTCCTGTATCTTCCCTTCTTTCGCTCCTTCACACATTTCCCTTCCCTTACTCTCTTTACTCCACTTCACTAACTCCTTCTCTTACTCCTTCTGTCCTGTTAGTTCTACACTTTCCTTCCCTCATTCTCTCTCTGTTAGCCTCATTCTCTCCGTCCCTTTAGTCTCTCAGTCCTCTTCTATCACGTTCACTCCCTATAACACAGCAATACTCCCGCACTCACCTTCTTACAGACCTTCTCCTTTACTTTCATTCCTCTCTCTTACCTTGTTTCGCTCTTTCACTCTTTTCCCTTTCCTTACTCTCCTTACTCCACTTTATTAACTCCTTCTCTTTCTCCCTCTCTCCTCTTAGTTCTACACTCCCCTTCCATCATTCTCTCTCTGTTAGCCTCATTCTCTCCATTCCCTTAGTCTCTCATACCTCTTCTGTCACACTCACTCCCTATAACTCAGCTACACTTACACACTCACCTTCTTTCAAACCTTCTCCTTTACTTTCCTTCCTGTCTCTTCCCTTCTTTCGCTCCTTCACACTTTTCCCTTCCCTTACTCTCTTTACTCCACTTCACTAACTCCTTCTCCTACTCCCTCTGTCCTCTTAGTTCTACACTCCCCTTCCCTCATTCTCTCTCTGTTAGCCTCATTCTCTCCATCCCCTTAGTCTCTCACTCCTCTTCTGTCACGCTCATTGCCTATAACTCAGCCATACTCCCACACTCACCTTTTTTCAGACCTTCTCCTTTACTTTCCTTCCTCTCTCTTCCCTTCTTTTGCTCCTTCACTCTTTTCCCTTCCCTTACTTTCCTTACTCCACTTCACTAACTCCTTCTCTTACTTCATCTGTCCTCTTAGTTCTACACTCCCCTTCCCTCATTCTCTCTATGTTAGTCTCATTCTCTCCGTCCCCTTAGTCTGTCACTCCTCTTCTGTCACGCTCACTCCCTATAAGTTACGCATACTCCCACACTCACCTTCTTTCAGACCTTCTCCTTTACTTTCCTTCCTGTCTCTTTCCTTCTTTCGTTCATTCACTCTTTTCCCTTCCCTTACTCTCCTTACTCCACTTCACTAATTCGTTCTTTTACTCCCTCTGTCCTCTTACTTCTACACTCCTCTTCCCTCATTCTCTCTCTGTTAGCCTCATTCTCTCCGTCCCCTTAGTCTCTCACTCCTCTTCTGTCACGCTCACTGCCTATAACTCAGCCATACTCCCACACTCACCTTCTTTCAGACCTTCTCCTTTAATTTCCATACTCTCTCTTCCCTTCTTTCACTCCTTCACTCTTTTCCCTTCTCTTACTCTCCTTACTCCACTACACTAACTCTTTCTCTTACTCCCTCTGTATTCTTAGTTCTACACACCCTTTCCCTCATTGTCTCTCTGTTAGTCTCATTCTCTCCATCCCCTTAGTCTCTCACTCCTCTTCTGTCATGTTCACTCCCTATAATTCATCCATACTCCCACACTCACCTTCTTTCAGACCTTAACCTTTACTTTCCTTCCTGTCTCTTTCCTTCTTTCGCTCCTTCACTCTTTTCTCTTCCCTTACTCTCCTAACTCCACTTCACTAACTCCTTCTGTTTCTCCCTCTGTTCTCTAACTTACTCACTCCCTTTTTCTCACTCTCTCTCTGTTACCCACATTCTCTCCGTCCTCTTAGTCTCTCACTCCTTTTCTATCACGCTCACTTCCTATAACTGAGCCATACTCCCACACTCACCTTCTTTCAGACCTTCTCCTTTACTTTTCTTCCTCTCACTTCCCTTCCTTTACTCCTTCACTGTTTTCCCTTCCCTTACTCTCCTTTCTCTACTTCACTAACTCCTTCTCTTTCTCCCTCTGTCCTCTTAGTTCTACACTCCCCTTCCCTCATTCTCTCTCTGTTAGTCTCATTCGCTCCGCCCCCTTAGTCTCTCACTTCTCTTCTGTTACGCTCACACCCTATAACTCAGCCATACTCCCACACTCACATTCTTTCAATACCCCTACTTCACTTCCCTACCCCTCTCGTCCCTTTTTTCCTCCCTCACTCATTTTCCTTTCCTTTCTTACTGCACTCCACTTCACTCACTCCTTTTGTATTTGTTTAGAATACAGCTCTTTTTGGAGAATTGGAGGTAATTCTAAAAAGAACTGTTTTTATTCTTCTTTTTAGGTTTTCTTAGTGAACAAAAACAAAAACAGGGAATGTCAAACTGTTCAACAGGAGCAAAAAAAAGAGTCAAAATTAGGGCTGGGGACGGCAGCGGTGTTTTTTTCTTGTTCGGACAATGTTCATAATACTTTGTTCACCGTAACAAAGTAGTTCATCACAGTCTTTGCATATGATAGTAATGCCATCAAAAACAGGCTGAAAATTAGGAATCAGCTGTTCAGGTCTCCCCCTCACCGATGATGCAGTTGGTCCTCCAGTCGAAGTTGAAGCACCATCCCATGGAGCATCTCGTGCCACAGCCCTGACATTCTGCCGGCCATAGTTCTGGGGGTACCTTCTCTGAACGTGCCGAATCATGGTCGAATCGCCAAAACTGTATTTCCTTGTAGGGTCACCCCGTGAAAGGACAGTATGGCAAATTCTGCACTCCACCTTTGGAGCATTCACCTTTTTTTACCAGCTGGTATGGGAAAAAACTTCCAAATGAAGTGCTCCTTTACCCTGGGCTGAGGAGCCTCTTCCTGTATGAAATCATCCGAGTCCTCACTGCTACTGGTGGGTCTAGCAGCCATTATAATCACAAAAGGTTCAGCAGCAAAAAACAGGTCTTGCAGTCACAAAAGTGAAAGAAGAAGTGAAGGAAATGGGTGGGGTTTTCATTCTTTGTAAAAAAAACTGTTAGCAACCAATGAAAATTGTTATTTTAAGGTCACATGAATTGACGCGCTTACGCTGCACGCACCGGAGCGCTTCCGGGGGCGCTTACGCAGCACGAACGTGGGCACTTCTGTGGGCGCTTACGCGGCGCACCTAAATGACGTTTTTCTAGCTTTACGGAAATGCAAAATCATTTCCATTCTGAAAATCAAAAATACTACTTTTATAAGTATGGTACTGAATGTCTTGCATTATTATTTAGTTTGCATACATTTTTTTTTACGAATGCAGAAATGGCGCTCTTGCTGCGCTCTCGGGTGAGCTTACCGGTGCGCGCACCCTGAGCGCTCCAAGACAAAATGATACGGGTAAGCTTACCGGTGCGCGTACCCTGAGCGCTCCAGGAAACATTTTTAAAAAAGAAAAATACATTGAACAAATAATTTAAAAAAAATAATAATAATTAATAGTTATAAAAAACAGCTAATAAAAAAATTTGTAGATTACAAACTCGACTTCCAAAGTAATTAGCTTTTAAAAAACCTTTGAAATTTACTGAAAAAACCAGAGGTTTCACAATCGTTATAGTTAGGAATTAGCATTTAAAAAAACATTGAAATTCACTGAAAAAACCATAGGTTTCACATTTGTTATAGTTAGGAATTAGCATTTAAAAAACCTTTGAAATTCACTGAAAAAAACATAGGTTTCACACCAGTTATAGTTAGCTGAACATTTTACTCATACAAAACCATTGAAATTCCCACGTTATAGTTAGTTGGACTCACTATAACTTGCGCGCCCGCAATCCACTGCTGATAATGTCACATATTACATCATTCATGACATGGTCAGTGACATCAATGATGACATCACTGATGACATCTCAAATGACATCACTGATGACATCTCACATGACATCACTGATGAAATCATCCAGTGAATGTGTGTTTCTGAAAAGTAAAAATATGTTTTATATATTGAAAAATGAGTGTATGTATGAGTGTCTGGATAAAGGAATTAGGAGGTGCGTGTCTGACTGTATGAGTGGGTGATTAAATGTGTCTTACTGAATGCATGGGTTAGTGACTAAACTGTCTGAATGTGTGCATCAGTATGTCTGTTGTTGTGCAAGCTGCTGCATGTGTTGATCAATAGCTATATGAGTGGCTATATGGGTTATTGATTGGTTGCCAAAGTATTTGTATATGAGTCTGAGTGTGTGTGTGGGTGGCTGGGAGGTGTGTGTCTCTCTGCATAGATGTGTGAGCAGTTGCTTCACCAGGTATATGGGTTCAAGAGTGCATATGGAAACAGTTGTATGTGCGGTTGACTGTGTGCATGGCTGTGTTGAAAAGTGAATGGATATCTCAGTGCTACCTACGTATGTAAGTACATATGTAAAACACAGTGCATGTGAGAGTTGGCATATATCAATGACTATACATGGGAGCCTGTGATTGCGTAAGTGGCTGTATGGATCAATGTGTAGTTGTATCAGTGATTGTAAAAGAGAGTAAGTATGTGTTAGTATATGTTTCAATAAGTAAGGTTATGTGTGTATAACTGTATAGATGAGGAAATGGGAGTGTGATTGATTCTTTGCATAACTGACTAGGTTTGTGAATAACCCATGCATGAGTGGCACTGTGTGAGTGTCTGTATAGGTGTATGAGTGCATATGATAGTGTTGTATTGATGACTGTCTGTATGTATGAGTGATTGTATGGGTGAATGAGTGGATGTGTGTGTAGACTTAGGAATCAGTGAGTGTGTATGTAGTAAATGGTATTGGTGTGTCAATGGTTTCAAGAATGGTAGTCTGTATTCAACACTGGATGTATCAAAGGTTAGATTAGATTGTGAGGAGGTGCATTATATTATCACATGAATGATGTCATCAGTGATGTCATTTGAGATGCCATCAGTGATGTCATCAGTGATGTCACTGACCATGTCATGAATGATGTAATATGTGACATCATCAGCAGTGGATTGCGGGCGCGCGAGTTATAGTGAGTCCAACTAACTATAACGTGGGAATTTCAATGGTTTTGTATGAGTAAAATGTTTAGCTAACTATAACTGGTGTGAAACCTATGGTTTTTTCAGTGAATTTCAAAGGTTTTTTAAATGCTAATTCCTAACTATAACAAATGTGAAACCTATGGTTTTTTCAGTGAATATATATATATATATATAATAATTATTATTTTTTTTTGTATAAAAACACCTTATTCAGCTTAAGCCTTCTCCTGACTACTGTTGCTCCTTCAGTTCAAAATGCTTAGAGTATGGGTTGTGGGCCACACCTACATCTATTGGGCTGAAGAGGCTGCAAAAAAGGAGAGGTATTGACAGGGACCTGGCTTTGGTTAAAACCATTGTGGATTGCCAAGCTCCTCACCTCATGATTGTGCACTGTGGTGACCTAGGCACATTGACTGGGCGAGGGCTAGAAATTGTAATGAAAGAAACCTTTGCAAATCTGATGTTGCTTTTCCCTCAGATTGCCTTGGTGTACTCTAATACATGCCAAAGACAGAAACGGAAGTGCACAAATCAATTCTGTCCTCAAAATGACAAAGCCTGGAAACATGTTAATGAAACAGTTTCTGTATTCCTTGGAGACCATCGCATGGGCTGGATCTATACCAACAATCTATGTTTTGACATGCATAGAATTTATAGAAATTATGAAGTGCACTTCACAAATGAGGGTAACAGGGTGTTCCTAAGTAACCTACAACTCTGCATGTGGTCTTATGTATACCAGACATATACACACAGCCAATGCAATGACTCTTGTCAAAGCCATCCTAATGCCTGAAATATTGTGACGGTTTTTTTCTAGAGGTTTTTTTTTTCTTTCGTTTTTGACAATCTACATGATGATGTAATCCACCCGGGCATATCGTGAAAACTGAAAACAAAAGCAGGAATTAATGACCACTAACCAAAAACAAAATGAATATGTAAAGAAATCCATTCTGAACATTGCCCTTCACATATTACTATATACATACT
Source organism: Lissotriton helveticus (assembly GCF_964261635.1). Lineage (NCBI taxonomy): Eukaryota > Metazoa > Chordata > Amphibia > Caudata > Salamandridae > Lissotriton > Lissotriton helveticus. The sequence goes on along the minus strand of NC_136067.1, from coordinate 467,932,712 downwards.
TCTTTAAAGCATGTTTAAACTATTTTTCTAATAAGTTTCTTTAAAAATCCATCCTTCAGACCTAATCTATGTTTTCGCATTAATTCGGAAGATCTGTGTACCTAGGTGTGTTAGTCACATGTCAATTGTTTTATATATGTGCTGTTTATTTGAGTATTTGCTGAAAAGAATGTAAATTGTGGCAACTTAAAAGTGTTAAAATAAATGTTGATCACATTAATTTGGTTGTCGGATTATGCATTAAGGTATCATTTGTGAGAAAGAGGAAGTTTTGGCATTAGTATTGTTATTTACTTTTAGAAAGTGGACATTTCACTGTTCTTGCTACTCTATGTGCCTCACATACTGTCTCCAATATACATCTGGGCTGGGTGACAGCTGCACTCACAGACAGAGGACTAATTTGCATTCTGCTGCATTCTGATAACCTTTCCGGGTAGGAAAAGGGAGTGGGAGCTTACACTTACATCTGACTAGGCAGTGTCCTGTGTCCCACACAAAACGTTCATTACCCCAATAGATATCCTAGCAGACAGGGCTGCGATGAAAAGTTGACCTGTTCTTTAAAGTCACCTCCCCCCACTAAATAAGGCACATTTGGGTATAAGTGCGGGGCTCTGACGTTACAAAGACAGTACACTACTGAACCTTTGAAGAACTCTGCCAGGGGTAAGGACTGCTGTGCTACAATGATTGCCACTTTGCTTGACTGGCTGCTCTAAGCAACTGCTTTACTTCTGTACTGAGCTGCCCTGATGCCTGCTCATCTCTGCCTTGCTGAGGACAAGGACTGGACCTGTCTCACTTGAACCCAGAGTGACTCAAAGGGCTTGCTGGCTTGCCTCCTTTTTTGTTAAGTCTCAGTATCATAAAAGACTAGTTGCAGCTCTGCTGTTGCTGCTGGACTCTGCCATCTGTGAGTCCTATCCTAGCCTGAGGTGCCTCCTCCAGTCCTGTGCTCAGACGTGGGCTCTGAGCCAAACGCATTTAAAGCAGTGCCCTTCAATGCCAACTCAGTGCTGATAGACATCCCTGCATGGCTTGCTGATAACACAGTGCTGTTCCAAGGTCCCGCCTTTGATGTTTGACTTTTATGCAGCGCAGATCCGAAGTCGACTTTGATGCTTCAATTTGACTGCATGTATCAGTACCTGCGCATCATACTATTGACGATGACACGTTGATATATCCAAGGTACTTTGTCAGCAATACCTGTTTGATTCCTGTAACTGACCCACCCTCCTGAGTGGTCAGTATGAACTTTGAATTTACCCTGCTCTAGTGCGACCTCAAGTAGCCTTTCAGAGCTATCGACTTCTAAGCATTATTTTTGGTTTATTCTTAAAAAATCCGTAACTTCAGTTCTACTTATTGGATTTTTGTCATTTTGATCTTGATTTATTAGTATAAGAAAAACAATAGTCCTTGAGTTTCAATCCAATAAACCTTATATGGATATCGTTTCTAATTAGGTAATGCGATTAAATCTGCATATTTCGACTCAAGCAAAATAGGAGAGATATGTTCGATTTAACATTAGTTATGTACACATTGCATGTAAGGAAAAAGCAGTACCCATGAGTGATAAGTGTAGCCTAAAGCTGGAATGAAAAAAGTATTGTACCCACACTTCAAGTATTTATATTATCAAAGTATTACACATTTATTTACAGTTTCATAAAACAATTCTACTTGTAAACGGCACAGAGACTATAAGGTTATAGTCAAGTGAAGAGAAAGGGTGCTCAAGTGATTAGAAAGAAAAAGGGAAAGCAATTGTAATGTACAGTTCTGGTATTTACAAAAAACACAAGGCGGCAATTCTTCCGCTATTGTATAGACCTGTCCAAACTATTCAAGGAGGGGGGAATGGGGACAAAAAAAGGGTACAGGCACACAAGTTGAAAAGCGTCGACGTTTCGACCCTAATGCTCTCGGGAATTTTGCATCCTCAGCTGCGGGTCTTCTTCAGGACATGGGACAGCGGTTGTAATGAGGGGGAGGCTTGGCCGTGATCAACTCGTGGTCAAGGTTGAACACCTGAAGTACAAGGATGAGGTAGGTATTAGATGAAATTTAATTAATCACACGGTTGCAGTTCAATGTGGGCTACTGGGTACGTTACCAATGAAGCTGGTCAGGTGGGAACTCCGTCCAAGCTTCCAAGGGGTCACCTATTGGGCAAGAAACCGGAACTGGGTCAGTGCCCCTCTCCCAAGGGCTACTAACTCCAATTAAACAGTCCACTCGTCATCGACTGTGGATCTAGACTCACCTAATAACTTGTTGGTGATCCTATGTGAGGTCTGTAGGATGTTCAACTTGATTGTTAGGAATAGACCTGTGGGAGACGAACAATTTAATCAACTCCAACTGAATAGACCTATCGGTACATTTGATTAGGGCCTTTGGTAAGCGTAATTAAGCACTTACCACTGTTTGTAGATCGATTGAGGGGTCCTACCGGCGCCCCCGTGGGCACTTCATTGGTGGTGGAATTGTAAACGTTGCCTCTATAATTCTATGCGGACGTTTAGCATGGGGGATAGGTTTCCTATTTTGGTTCCTTTGTGAGGTCAGGTACAAGCGTTACCTAATATAGAGTAAACAACAGAGAAGTAAGATTAAATACTTCATCTGTCCATATAGGTGAGAGTAATTAAAACGCTAGGTGATAAGGAGAACAACCGTTCACCCCACACGGTATTAAAGTTCCCTTCTCTCACCTTGGCAACAGTAATTAGTGTACTGGACACCGCGGACAAATACCACCGTCAAGTAATCCGAACGGAGAACCACGTACGGACACGGCTGTTACTTCCGTGTTGTAGCTACGGTCACATGTTAACCTGTTAACCAATACGGCTCGAATGAATCTGAAAGTCGACATGGAGAAGGGACTTTGGATGTTTAGTACGTTATAGGCGGTCGACAAAGGACTCCGCTTTGTGGAGAACGAAAAAAGACTCACCATTACGGTGCACAATCTATTCAATTCCACACATCATACGTGGCGAAGAATCACAATATATTGAGACTACATCAATAAACATAGTATATACCGCATTTCAGTGCATTCCTCGGTTCATTTCTAAAAAAAACCTCATTTTTGGGAATAATGAACAATGAATGTTCGCAGATATAATCATATACAATCTTATAGTAGCTATACAAAAACGTGTGACAATCACATGTATCTGCAGTACGTAATACATTAACACAAGATCACACAGTAAAAACATATCAATACAATACAGGGATTACAAATACTAAACAGTGGAAATTGTATTCTATAGAGTGAAATGCCCAGTTTTAATTACCTTCAGTAACACTGAACGGATAATCTGTGAGTGTAATGGCCAGAGTGAATACTAGGTGAAGTTTCAGCCATTCCGAATGGATACCATTTGTCTCAGGACCTCTTCACGGTCGTTCAGGCCGCGATTGACTGTATCGAATAGGTGCATCCAACGACATTCACGGGTACTTAAGAGTTTAGCATAATTACCACCACGGGGGTTTTTTGTAACCTTCTCTATTATCCACCATGTGAAACTTTCAGGTTGGTGGTTAAATTTCAGAAAGTGATCCACTAATGGTGCCCCTAGTACCTTGCAGCGTATTTTGCTGCAATGTTGTAAGATACGGGTTTTGGTTTTCTGGATGGTTTGTCCAATGTACATAAAGCCACATGGGCACATTATGGCATAAATTGCGCCCATAGTATTGCAATTGGTATGTTGTAGCATTGTGTGGGTGTAGTTGTTGTAGGTACATGTTTTCAGTTCCGATGCCATTTTGCATGCCTTGCAACTGCCACATTTGGAGTGGCCCAGTACCGGGGGGATGTTCCACAAGGATGTTTGACTGTCAATCTTCTTTTGGTTAAGCATGGAGTGTACCACAAAATCTTTCACACTCCTACCTTTACGGAAGGCGTGCATCGGGGGTTCAGTTATACCTATCTCTTCCGCTACAAGGTGCCAATGTGCATTAATGGATTGTTTGATCTCTGTGCTGCGTGTATTGAAAGTGGTGACACATATAAGTCTGTTTTCCGCGGAGTCTGATTTTTGTTTAGGTTGTAGTAGGGACTCTCTATTGTTGAACCATGCTCGTTTACGAGCTTTCCAAATCAGACTTCTAGGGTATCCTCGTTCCATGAGTCTTTTAATTAAAACATCGGATTCCCTAAAGTAATCAAGTTTCTTAGTGCAGTTACATCGCAACCTCAGGAATTGACCAAATGGTAGGTTATCCCTGAGGTTGCGAGGGTGGTGACTGGAATATCTGAGAAGTGTGTTCTTTTCAGTGGGTTTTCTGAAGAGTGTGGTGTAAAGGGCTCCATTTTCTTCTTTAATGGTCAAGTCAAGGAAGTTTATAGAGTTGTTGCTACTTTCAATAGTGAATTGTATGTTGTCATCCCTTTCATTTAACCAAGTGTGGAAGGTCATTAACTCCTCCACCGTGCCTCTCCAAATGAGGAGCACATCATCTATGTATCGACGCCATTCTACAGTTTTTATTCTGTAGGGGTTGGTATCGTGTAGGATCCATTTGTGCTCAAAGGCATCCATAAAGATAATAGCAAGGTTCGGAGCAAAGCTTGCCCCTATAGCCACTCCACTCGTTTGCTCATAGAAGTGTCCATCAAAGATGAAATAATTTCTTCTCATTGCTATTTCCAGGAGTGATAGGATGAAATTAGTTGGAACCCTGTGTGGACGTGTTCTATTGTCTAATGCCTTTTCCATCGCAATCATCGCAGCTTGTTGGGGAATGCTTGTATATAAGGACGAAATGTCCATGGTTACCAGCAATTCCTGGGTTGAGTCAAAAGTGCTGCCATCTATGAGTTGGATTACCTGCATGGTGTCTCGTAGGTAGCAAGTTGTCGATTCCGCAATGGGCTTTAAAAAGATGTCTACAAACTTGCATAGCGGTTCCAAGATCGAACCACAGCCTGAGATAATCGGCCTCCCTGGTGGCGCAGCCAGGCCCTTATGTATTTTAGGTACTGTATATATCGTTGGGTTCGGGGGTGTGCATTGTTTAAATATTCACATTCTGATTTGGTGATTATACCCTCCTGATGTGCTATGTCAGTTAGTCCTCTGATTTGTATAGCTATATCGTTTGTGGGGTCTTTTGGTAGTTTCCTATAGTTACCCTCTTTTGATAGCTGAGAAAGAATTTCTGCCTTATATGCCTCTCTGCCCTGAATGACTATTGCCCCGCCCTTGTCTGCGGGCTTTATTACTATGTCATGGTTGGTGTTTAGACTGTTTAGTGCCTGTCGTTCAGTCTTGGAGATGTTGTATTTGACATATTTTCTATCTTTAAGCAGTTTAGTGACGTCTCCTAACACCATTTGTTCATAGGCTAGAATCCTTGGTGGCATCATGTGTGTTGGGGGGGTAAAGGTGGAAGGTGGTCTCAGGCCGGTGTTGCTGTTCACATTGGTGTAAGGTATCTTATTAAAATGATATTTTAAGCGAACCTTACGGAAAAATTGAAAAAGTTCCAATTTCAAATTTAAACTATTCGGTAAGCTAGTGGGAACAAAGGATAAACCTTTTTCCAAAACTTGTTGTTCATCATATGTCAAATTGTAGTTGGATAAGTTGACTAGAGGACTGCTTTGTTTGGGTATTGTGTTTGTATCTACCATCTGTAGTGTTGCGAGCGTGTCCGTATGTCCCCATGGGATTCCTGTCCGAAGTGTACTTGTTTCCCTGGTTTGTCTCTCCCTTGATTCCAGGTCTGCTGTCCCCTGTTCTGTTTCCAAGATGCTCGGCCACGTCCCCTGGGTCGTCCCCAGGGGCGTCCCCGCCCACGTTGGTCCACCCATGGATCCTGTTCTAAAAAAATCTGGCCCCCTTCTTGTCCCGCGGTACTAGTGGATGGTTGTTCTGTCTCCGAGCCACTGCTGACTGAGGAGTTGGAGAAAGTGTTGTATCTACGATACCCACCCCTACCTCTGGTTGTATATGTGCCTCTTGATTCCTGGTTATAGTATCCTTCAGCTAGGTAGGGATATACCTTCTTTTTGTCAAAGAATTTTATATCATTGGCTAATTTGTCCAATTTGGAGGATTGTGTAAATATATCAAATTCTTTTAGGGTTTTCTCTAGCTTCTCTAAGGCTTCCTTGGCGTTCTTTAGGGCTGTATCATCAGTGATCTCCTTCCTTAAATCTGTTATTTCTTTAATTAAACGGGTAACTTCTTCCAATGCTGTTTCAACCCCAAGCACCATCCAGTGCCTGGAGCAGTTATTTGGTATGAAGCTGAATTTACCTTTGAATACCGGGTTATCCACAAAGATGGCAGGTTCGTTACGAACCTGAAGCCCCACTGGGATGACGTTGGCTTGGAGGTATTGGGCCAATGCGTGTCCGTGGAGTCTGGTTCTTACGAGCTTTTTTTCAAGTCGTTCTAACTTGTTAATTTTGTCGCTTAGTGTGGGGTCTATTATACTGACCGGTCTTCCCAGGAAATTGCCTCCTCCCTGTTCACCAATCAGATTTTTAATGTAATCTGATTTATTAGGGTAAATATTCTCTATTTGTCTATGGAGTCTTTTTGTGGTGTTTTTATTATGTCACTGTGTGCATGTTGCAAAAATATTTTACTCATTGCCTCTTTAGATAAGTCTGACTGTTCAGTACCAATCTACAAGAGGGTGAGCACTGGTTATCTTTTAGTGTGTACCTAGCTGACCATGACTAAAATAGTGGTTCTTATTTTCACAGGGTGCATACTCTCACTAACAGAAACCCCAGTTCTAAAAGTTACTAGCTCCCCAGGTTACTTACAATTTACTACTAGCAGTTATTGTTAGTATGGCTTTTTTCATAGTGTCTCAGTCATGGATTACCCAATAACTCTGTGTTTTCTGTCAGTCTCGTTGCCTTTGATGGATAGATCTTCTGAATAATCCTATAGTTGGAGTGCACCTCACAAGCATCATTCGGAATAGGTGGGAGTGGGACCTCACTTTGTGATATCTTGCCTATTTGCGCTAGCCCACTCTTCCCACCAGCATTAAGGAGGCTGTTTGGAAAAACCTGGAATAAGGTTTGAGAAGATGGAGAGAGGTAGCAGACATTCAGGTAAGAACTAGTTGAGAACTTAGTACTGAAGTTGTTCTCGGGAAACAGAGATAGATAAGATTGTGATTTTTGTGTATATTGTTGGCACACCCCATTAGTGGCCCAGAGGATAGGGCAAGGGCAGTACCTAACTAGTAAACATTACCATTGATAGGTGACTGGGTACTGCAAAATCAAATCAAGCAATAAAGGTAAAGAGAATTATTCAGTTTTCTGTTCCCACTCTAGTAGTGTATATAGGTATAGGTTATATTGGACTGCAGGAAGAGGTAAGTAAATTAAGAATTAATAAATTAATGGCAAGGAACTTAAGGGTGGAACATCTAAGGGGGGAGGTCAATGTACAGTATAAAATGTGAGCATTTCTAAGGGCCGCTTCTCGCAACACTCTCCTCACAACAATGTTGCACTAACTTTCAATACAAAGACAGATAGTGACAAAGAAAAAAAGAGTTTTTTTGCACACAATACTCATATTCTCCACCCCCAAGAGGCCTACACCCCTCCTCAAACAATAACCCCAAATATTGCGTTAACCCTTTCCACAACTTCGCTTCTCACTCTCTCTATTGAGAACAGGCCATCCGTCCAAAACAATTGTTCAATGAAAAAAAGGCTTTAAGGACACAAAGGGCCTGCGAGTTGCAAATTGGGACATTTTGTGACTTGCAAAATGTAATTTACAACAGTGTTGCAGACACAGTTTGCAATTCGTAATGGCGTCGTAATTTGCACACCTCATTAATATTCATGAGGGCGATGCAATTTGTGACCCCATTGGTAATGGCTAGTACTCCCAGGGACGGTGGCCTGCTGGGGTCAGCAGACCACTGTGTCTGTGGCTACTTTACAAAATAAAGCAGTTTATTTTTTAAATGCAGCCCGTTTTATTTAAAGGAAAACGTTAAGCATTTAAAAATGAAAAATGAAACGTTTCTGTAGGTCCATGGGACCACTGCCAGCTCTTAAAAAATATTTCTGCATCTTTTTACAAAGGGGAAGATCTATTCCAATTTCCGAGTGACTTACCATCAACTTGAAGTAGGTGGCGAAGTTCAAGTGTTTTGCAAAACAATTGTACATTGAAGTGCGAGTCGTTATTATGAATGGGATGCCCTTGGCACGCCTCTTCCTAATAGCGAGTCATAAACCCTATTTTGCAAGTCAATAATAAGTTACTGGGTCACAAAATAGGGTTTGTACATGGGACAGACTGGGTTTGCATTCACAAACAGGCTGTTTTATCCGTTGCAACCGCAAAAAACTGTTGTATATCTGGCCCCTAGTCCAGTTTTTATGTCTGCCACCTCATGGGCCAGATTCTGCTGCTCATGCAGAGCAGCGCCAGTTCACGTAGGATGCGCTGGAGGAGGCGATCAAATAGTGATGAGGAGGGGGACTGGTGGTGTTCCAGTTGGCATTGGACCCTGTCTGCATTTGACACTGGCATTGACATGGCCAGGTTGGAAGGGGCCAGGCTGGGGGCCCAAGGAACTGGGGGCCCATGCCTCCTCCTCTTCCTCCTCCAGGGCTACCAGTCATTGGTATTCTGCTGTCACAGCCTCCAACCTTTTGTACCACAGCCGGGTGGCTATCTCCCACCGGGATGGTTGCTGATCAGTTCCAGCAGCAGGAGCAACTATATGAAAAAAGAAAATTAATTGTGATGCTCATGGCAGACAGGTGTTTATTCTATATATAGTGACAGAGTAGCGGCACACTGCTAGTCCGCTAGGGCCATTGACATTTTGTTTGGATGTGATGATTAGACACAGGGCTAATTTTGTCCAACACACACATCACATAATGCAATAGCACTGACTACAAGGATTAAGCCAAAATCAACATAGTCAAAAAGGGATTGTAGTTTGAAGAATTTCATGTTGGAAATCATTGGACACTTTATGTTCTTTAATAAATTAATTAGTTACTATCAATGATTAAGGCATATATACCTGGCACAATTAATAATTGAGTATATATACAACAGTGATGGAGCCATTCTGGTGGGTCCGCTACTCTGTTGCATGTTTTAGTGCAGCTGTAATAGCATCTTACGTTATTAACGTATTATAATTATTTCCAATGTCCATTCTCTCCTCACAGATTCCTTTCATTATACCCTGAGACCAAATTTAAGGGCTAATAGAGTCTGGCAGATGTGATACCCCTTGAGTATGAAATACCTTAAAAAAACAAGAGACAAGAGGCATTTGACAAAATGGAACAGTTTTTTTTATTAAACATAGCATCCGGGAGAACAGTTACAGGCACAGGGTCTGAAGACTGTCTCAACTTACATTCAGCTGGCATCCTTCTTAAATATTGTTTTCATCAGGTTATAAAGTTCTCCAGTGAATCATATATGGTGAGGAATGTTGATTGCTGCCTTAGAGTCATCAAATAAAGGTCAAATGATTACTACAGGTGGGCCTCGAACTTGGGTGGACACAATGTGGCCAGTGGGTAATGTGTGCAGATGTCAGAAATAGGGAATGCTTGATCACTGCTTGTGCTGCATTCTGATTGGTTATAGTCAGTCAGTCAAAAAGATTGTTTATTTAGACCGTAGGTCCATAAACCTGTATAAACATGCAAACATAGTGATCATCTATTTAAAACTAGCTCGCGTTAAAAACGATATAATACCTGTATAAAACTCCTAATCCATTAAAAAGTTTCCTAAAACTAGAATATTCTATAACAATTATTTAAATTCCAAGAATCATTAGTAAAGAGTGGAATACATTTCATCAAATCAATACTGGTAATAAAACATCCCTCTACACATTTGTAAACACTTTTTTAACCTCAAGCATGAATTTCCCTGTTGCACATGCTACATCTAATGAATGCATATCAGTTAACAAGTCCTCTGCCTGTGCACGATTCCTAACCTCATATTTTAAGAAGATTGGTCATAACCACAGTTTTTGTTTATCAGTAACAGTTAGACAATCTAATAAGATGTGCAAAATATCACATTTTGTGCCTAGATTACAGGTACACTTCCCTTTGTGGTTAATCATGGCCCTCTCAATCCTAATATTCTGATAACATGGAGTAATCCCAGTCCTAATTTTTAATAATTCTCTCCTTAACCAATGAATGGGAACAATATACATGTATGGGAACTGTTGACTGTTTAACCAAGATTTCATCATAAAAAATGCACAACTTTACCCTTCCAAATATTGCCTATCCTGGTCCTATGATATTTCTTTCCCTACTGTTCAAAGTTCCTTCTTACTTATGGTTGGATGAAAAATCTGCTGGCATACATCAGATCTCAATTCCCTACACACCATATCAACTGTTCCTCTGGCCCCATTTTCCCACTAAATTTCACTCTGTATGATCTCGCATTTACACCAGTGGGAAACCTTTTGCTCCTCGTCACAGCCCAGGCATTGCAGAATCTTATTGGTGCCATTCTTGCCATTTTCTCATATAAAACCATTCCAGTTTCTAATATTATTGCCTGGATCATAGAAGATCTAGGTAGGGACAGTAATTGTTTTACACATTTCCCTTCTTCACCATCCCACTTCCGCTTACCACTTAAGAATAGCAGTACAGCACCATATAAGAACTGAGGCGGTACCGTAGCTGTGTAAGCTTTCATAACTGGTCTATTCGTCTTTTCACCATAGATGTTATTAAATTTCATAAGGCCACTAACCAAGGATAGGGCCTGAATTCTCAATGCATCCAGGTGTATTTTCCACCTAATAGATTTCTCAAGCCAGATTCCAAGGTATTTGTACTCCTTAACTATCTCCTATTTTATGGAACCTAGGACCCAGTTCAAGGACTTCCTAATTTTGCTGAAGCATAGAATCTTTGTTTTTTCCAAGTTTACTGTTAATTTCTTAAGACTACAGTAGTCACCAAACACTTTAAGCTTTCTTTGTAGACATATCTCTAGTTGGTCCACAATCACCAAGTCGTCTGCATATAGTAAGCATGTAAGTTTCCCATCTATTTTTGGGCTGGCTCACTGCACCATTCTCAAAATGGCAGTCCCACCCCTGTCTTTAACCCATTTTTGATCACTATCTTCTGTGAGAGTGTACCCTCTGTATCCAGAATAACATGGACCCGATTCTGACTATGTAACCCTTGTATTATAGACAGAAGGCCCTTAGGGATATTCAAATCACGTAGCATTTCCTATTGCCATTCTCGGTCTACCAGGTCAAAAGCGGCCGGAACGTCTATGTAAAAGCAGAACAGACAACCTCCCTGATCCATCGCCTACTGAGCCATTGCCCATAATGCAAAACAGTGATCAATTGTGGAGTGGCCCTCCCTGAAGCCACCATGTTCTGGAGGCACAATTTGGTTGTCCTCAGCCCACTCCTTAAGGTTTTTCAAAATTAATTTAGAAAAGGCCTATTCACTGATATCCAAAAGTTAACCTGTAATTTTTGGGTATCGATAAATTTCCTCGCTTATGGAGAGGTCTAATAATTTCCCCTCTCCAGTTGACCATTTTTTTCCAGAATCAAGGATGCTATTGAACATTTTAGTAATAAATCTGTCCACCAACCTGGTCTGGTTCGTATGATTACTGCCGGAAGATTATCTGGACCCGCTGCCCGGGTTAGTGTTAACTAAGATATAATTTGTCTTACATTGGGTACTGTGAAGAGAGACCTAATATCTTGTTCCACCTCTATCCATGATGTATCTTTCTGTCTTTTTTCACCAACACTTGGCTATATGTTCCTAACTCATTTGTCATCTGACTTTATGGTGATTTAGGAGCATGCATACCCACTCTGGAGATGTGGGCTTTATTAGGGTCTATTTCCGTTGACTATTGTAATATAGCCACGCCTATCTGAGGGATTGACCTAGGCTTTCCTGTTTATGCTCTATCTGCCACGTACACATCATCCTGCCTGTGATCTATAACTCAGTAACCCTGTGCCTGGATCTTAGAGCTTGTCTATGCATTGGCAAGTTGGGTTGATGTGAAATTCAGGACGGGTGATTTCCTTAATAAGGACGTGATTTTGTTTTCATAAATGAACGTATAATTTTCCATATTAACACTGTCATTTTCAATATTAACATTCCCCCTATAGTTGATTCCTCAACTACACTTTATAACGTATGCAATTGGACTATTATTTTATTAGGCTTCTGCTGTTCCCCTTGATCTATTTTGACTATGACAAACTTCCTAGTTACTTGCATTCTACCTAATTGGGTACTGCATTTTTACCGCTAGCAATCCTCAATTGAACAGACACACATGTCAATAGAGGCATAATAATAACTTTCAACAATGATTTACACAATTCTGAGAACCAATTGGAAAACCACTCCTGCTCAAGGGCACCACCCTCCTCATGCATGTCTCTTTCTGAATTTTGAAATGCTGGGATGGTAAATGTCAGAATTCCATTGTCCATGTCATTCCCTGGGATGAAAGTGCAGCAGGCTACACCTATCTTGGCAGACACCCTCCAATACATATTGGTGATGCATCGAGATGGATTGCTCACAGTTCTTCCATGATCGAGTTGAGGCCAAGCTCAGTGCTGTTCATCATTGTAAGCATTTCCCACCTGGTGATTTGGATACAACAGGCTTTAGTTTTTGTCTGTACGGTAAAGAAGGGTATAGACCCTCCTGGCTATACTTGCGCATCTGTGAACAGTCTCAGTTCTTCTGGAATGTCTTTGAACTGAGCCCAGCCAAATGAATCTGCTAAACGTTTGTCATCTGTTTTGTGAACCAAAGCTGTCTTTCTTTAAATTGGTGTTGGTACAAGTCAGATAGTTCTTCTCCAGGAATGACCATGGTCAGAGTGTGCATAGGTATTAGGGGGCAGAGATTCAGCACTATCCGGGGACAAGCTCAGTATAGGCAAACTCGACTCATTGCCAATAGTAATACATCAACGTGGAGGTGCCCCATTGTATATTAGGAATGTGTCAGATCATGCCGCAATTAGCATTCCTACACATCAGAAGCGGCCCTTTACCTCTGAAACATAAGGAGAACAGTGTTAGCTTCCAAACAATCAGGGGTTGCCCTTTCCCTTCTAACCAAAAGTACCCCCCCCTACTTTGGTGTCCATATTTCCTGACATGGGGTGGATATACTCTCTTTCAACTCACCCCGTGTGAATTATTCCTCTTTTTATTGTAAAGCTGGATGGCCCTACACAGGAACTCCTTGTCGGGAGACCACTTGTTGTTAAGGAAGACCTGCCCAGACACACTAAGGGCTACCCTTGGTCCACAAATGGATGCAACAGCAGACATGTTTGTGTAATGCATTGGGAATTTTACTACATCGATGAACCTCTTATCTGGGAATATTTGGGCCAAACTGAGTCTTCTCCCATGGTGCCCTTTCTACGCATCCTGTCCATCTCAGTTTGGATATCATTAGGTTCAATGTAGAAGTATATACTGTTGGGTTCACGTTGTATAGGGTCAAGTTTACAACTACCCTGTGAGGTTCTATCCTGTTGGGATGAATCAGGGGCTACCTCAAGGGACAAGTAGGCCCTTGCTGCACCTACCACATGTGGGATCAGCGAATACACATAACATGATCTGGCTGATGATTGGGAGCTGACTGAAATCATGTGTTGGTATCAAGTGTTATATCGGAGGGCACTATGTAGTGCCTGCAGGATGCTAGTGTTCTTATTAGTGCACTTGTAGGTGAAATATGAGAGATCCCTATGCAGGCGCTGTAGTTCCACATTTGTGAGTCCCTTTTGACCCGCAGTTTCTCAAGGGTAAACAAGTGTGGGATTATAGTAGTAGTAATAGCAGACAGAGAGTACATATACATAGAAATATATTGATGGGTAACTGAGAAACATTACATATGCTCTGTCATTAATGGTTTTTGTAGTGCTTGTATTTTTACACTGAAGGTGTTCTGTCCGCACTCCACTTGTCGCGATCTAGTGAGGCACTGGAAGGTAGCCCCTTTTAGGCCTGTTTTGGTGATTTCAGGGAGTAAGGGTAGTTATTAATTATCTGGATGAATATCTTTTTCTCAGAAGCTGTTGAGTTCCCCCTCCAAATGGGATGCTGAAACTGGGACAGAAAATGTTTGTGGGGTGTTCTATTGAGCATAGGGTTATGCTTTGTACAATTACCTGATCCCTGCTGCAGTGGTATAGCAGACCTCTATGGGGCTGAGTGTAGGGTACATTCTGATTCCCCTGTGGTTGGTGTTGAGGAGTGACATTCGTAACGGTTTTTGGTGGCTTTCCCTGGTTCATCAATTTCTGCTGCTTTTGCAGCTCATGGTAGGCCTTTAACTGGCATCTCTCTGCCAGTTGACCAAGTCTACGGCAATGGTAACACTCCCCTATCTGGCTGGTTGCTGCTAACCTCCGTGGCATCTACTGCTATAGCTGGCTTGGGACCCTATGGTGTGATGCGGTGAAGCCCCTATTGAGACTGATGCCAATGCACAGATGCAGTCTTTTTCAATTTTATGGAACCAGTTTTGTAGTGTCTCTTTCGGCTTGCTACTGTTCTTCCCTATCCTTTTCTTGCTTCTTTTTGTGGTAGTGTAGTATATGGGCTTGTATCTCCAACCAACGCTTGGTATCTAAACCAACTATGCTGTACAGCCCGCTCTGTATCTCAGTGGGTAACCACTTTCTAAGACTATTATAGAAAAATGTGACTTGTGGGCCTGTACTGGTCCACAACTTTCCTGTCTCTTTTCCCCATCATTCCCTGATTCTTCTCAGGAAATCTGCTATGCTTTCCTCTGGTTTCCTGGTCTCTAACATTGACCCTTCTACATTTGGGCGGTCATGGAATATATCTCTCAGGGCTGTCCATATCCGGTGCCTGTATGAATTAAACAAGGCCCGTCATGCATGTTATTGGTTAGCATATTTGCTGGAATGCGAGCTTGGGCGAATAATGTGTTAGTCTGCATCCCAATAAGCCTACTTAGCAGGCTCTTAATGTCACCTATCACTAGGTTGATACCTGTGTTGTGCTTCTCAAAGCATGAAATCAATTTTCTTGCCCCATCCAACAATGACAGTAACTTTGTTTTCAACTCTTCTGTGTGCAATTCCCAACCTTACCCCTTTGTAGTAGTGGGTAAATTCTTATTTCAGGTGACTCTATGAGTATATCCCAAAAACAAATAATTTCCATCTTTTTTAGGCATTCGTGTATGTAGAGAAAGCTCTTCTTGGGGTCTCCTCCATGCCGGATGCAATCTTCCACTATAGCCATGTCTTTTGGCTCAAATGATCCTTCACTCGGCCAAGATCTATCACATTGGTCCCTCTCCTCAGACCAGTAGGCAAATAGGCCACAAAAGGGTATGCAAAACTCTTGCCTTCCTTTCTTGCTACTATCTCCCTGGGGGTAGGTCTATCTTTGCCGTGCACCCCTGTGGAGCAGCGTACATCCTCATCGCTGCTGCCCTAGTGTGCATAAAAAACACCATCTTATTTTTCCTTTTTCTCAGATGGGTTAGTACCAGGAAGACTTGATCTTTTATTTCTTGGCCATCCCCTCTCCTTTGTCAATGGAGTGGTGAGGCTCTGATCCCTTTGAGAATTCTCTCATTTATTTCTGCCTTCGATTCCTCCCAACCCTGTGCCCTGTACTTACTCCCTCTTCCCTAATCTGAAGGGCGCTTTCCTATATTCTTGCTTTAAATCCTGGTTACATGCTCTCCCTCTCTCTATCCTCATCTCATGCCTTTCTTTCCCACGTCGTCTAGTTTGCCTCCTTTGCTCTGGGCTTGGGCTGCGGGCTGCTCTTTGCCTTGCTTCGCCTTCAAATTTAATTTCTGTTGTCTCCTCTGCTATCTGAGTAAATCATGTAGCCTCAGCCTTGTCATCCCTTCCTCTCCCCCACTCACTGCATCGCTATTGAGAACCACCACAAATGAAGTTCTTTACCTTTGGTAATTCTTTTTCTGGTAGATACACTATATGCCTGTGGATAGCTCACTTTTGGAATGATCTCACTGTGCAGCATTCCACAGAAACTTTTCTCCTCATTTCTCACACTTTGATGAGGACGTCACAATGGAACCGCTCCACAAGCAACTTCGCGTGACATCATCAGAGCCATAATAAAACCTCGTGGCTTGCTTACGTTAGTTCCACACACTTTTTCAATGCCTTTGAGGTGAACCAACAACATTTCTACAAGTACACACAGTATATAAACACAGCCTAAACTCGATATTCTTCATCATGGACATTTCCTACGGCCAAGCATCACGGGATTCCAAAAATAACATTGATTTTTTTTTGGTATAAGCAGACAGACAAAGGGAAGGCAAGTGGGCCAGTGATGAATCCACATGCAGATACTGTATCCACCAGAAAATGTGTTACCAAAGGTAAGCAACGTGTTCTTTTGATAGAGGAATCTGCCTGCGGATTCCTCACCTTTTGAAATGAATCAGTCTCACTCCTGGCGGAGGGTTGGAGAACCGTAGCCTTAAGGCCCGGCGGCGCAGGATACGCCTAAAATCCCCGGGATTCACCTGCCTTGTCAAATACAGAGACACGGACTCTTCATCTGGCGTAGAAGATGGTATTTATTAGCTTCAGCTAGTACAGTGGTCTTAGAAGTCGTCAGTATAACGAGGTTCAAAAGAGACTGCCACTTAACTCCGTGGCACACAGGTTTATATACGGTACAATACAATGCAAAATACAATTACACAAGAGCATGCAACATAGGCAAACGTTATGGACAATGCTTTAAGTCTAAAAGCAACTCAAGTTTCCCGGTATGTTTGTTATTCGACCCCTTGAGTAAATTACGAGTGAATCCACACAATTCGATCTACAAGTAGAGAAAACACAGCTGCATGTTGTAGAAGGACAATCGTGAAACAGGAGAATGCATGAGACATGTAGCGAAGGACAGCAGATAAGATAACCTAGAGGAAAGAATGGTGTGAGCCAACAAATAGCCCGGACGGGGATTAATCAGCTCAGACAGGAATTAGTGTACTCGGCCAGGCCCTGACACTCGTTAGTAAACATAAGCAAAGAAGCCACCTGACACGTGAATGCAGAAACGACGAAAACATCGCGTTCGCCGCGCTGCCTGAGTGAGGCCAACACAAAATGGCGGCAACGTACAAAATGGAGGTTTAGCACGAACAAATTCGTAATTTACAGAACCTCAGGGTGCCTGTCTGCCTATACCAAAAAACCTTACAGCACAGAACATGCAAAATGGCAGTCCCTCCTTCCAATCCTAGCAATAGTGCTTCACAAAAAGGTGGAGGTAGGCCCAAGTTGCTGCCTTGCAGATGCTCACCACAGGGACTCCTCTAGGTAAAGCTGAAGAAGAAGACTTAGCTCTGATAGAATGAGCTTGAATACCTTCAGGGGGCTCCTTCTTGGCCAAGGTGTAGCAGATCTTTTTACAGAGGATGAGCCACCTGGACAGCATTCTTTTGTGGATATCCTTGCCCCTCATCTTGCCCACATATCCAATGAAGAATTGATTGTCCAACCTGAAGTCCCTGGTTCTGTCCAGGTAGAAGCTGACCCCCTTCTTGGGATCCAGGCAACTAAGTCTATCATTCCTTTGAAGGGTGGGGAGGAGGTTAGGAAGTGGTAAGGTGATAGACTGTCCTAAGTGGAAAGAAGTGACCACCTTAGGCAGGAAAGCAGCTCTGGTCCTAAGAACCATCTTATCCGCATGCAATGATGTAAAATGAGGATTGGCGCTAAGAACCTGCAACTCACTCACCCTCCTAGTGGAAGTGATTGCAACCAAAAATATAGTTTTGAATGCTGGGAACTTTAAGTGAAAACTATGTCATGGTTCAGAGGGTGAACCTATCAAGAAAGTGAGAACCAGATTCAAATCCCACTGAGGCATGATAAAAGGAGTGGAAGGAATCCTATTTGTTAGACCTCTAATGAATCTTATAACTAAGGGATATTTAAACAACGAGGGTTGATCTGGTAAACAGAGAAAAACCAACAAGGCAGACAAGTATCCCTTAACACTAGCCCCTGCACAACCCTGGTGTGGTGGGACAAGAGAGAAAGTCAGAACTTCAGGCAAATGGGCCTGCAAAGGATCAATCCAAACCTTTTAGCAAACTTGGCCCACCTACCAGAATGGACAGATTTGGTGAATTGTCTCCTGCCAGATAATATAACATCCACCGCATCTGTTGGGAGAGAGGAAGAACTCCGGTTGCCATGTTTAATCTCCAGGCATGAAGGTGCAGGCTCTATAGGTGGGGGTGTAGAACCTGCCCCTGCGACTGAGAGGGGAGGTCTGCCCTGAGCAAGAGAGGGAGCAGAGGGTGCAATAAGAGGTAAAGAAGGTCTGTGAACCACACCCTTGGCGGCCAATGCGTGCGGTCAAAATGACTTGGGCCTGGCCTTGCAAATCTTCCCCAGAACTCAAGGAATCAAGGGTATGGGAAAAAATGTGTAAAGAAGCTATGAGCCCCAATCTAACCGAAACGCATCCCCCCTTCATCGGATACTGGAGATGTCAGAATGCCAAGCAGTGCACGTTCTTGTAAATGACAAACAGGTCCAACTGAGGAAACACCCACATCCAGATAATGTTAAGGACCACCTCCGGATGGAGACGCTACTCGTGATCAGCCGAATACTGCCGACTGAGGCTGTCCGCAGGAACATTCAGTTCCCCTGCCAGATGATTTGTGATCATGCATATCTGATGGTCCTGAGTTCAGGACCAGAGTCGCAGAGCTCTCTGCAAAGAAGATGCAACCCTAATCCTCCCTCTTTGTTGATGTACCACATTGTGGTACTGTTGTTTGTTAGGACCTGAACTGACTGACTGCGAAGGGAGGGAAGGAAGGCCTTGAGAGCCAAACATATTACCAGGAATTCCAGAAGATTGAAGTGAAACAATCTTTCCTCTGGAGACCGAAGACCTTTGACCTCTATACCCCCAGATGGGCTCCCTAGCCTAGAGTGGAGGCATCTGTTATCACTGTGGCAACCGGAGAAGGAGGTTGAAACTGCTTTTCTTGAGACAGGCTGCCCGGAACACTCAACTATACCTGCTCTACTGCAGTGTCTCTGGAGATTCTGAACACCTCTTTCAGATCTCCATTGTGTTGAAACCACTGTGTGTGAGGCACCACTGTAGGGACCTCATATGCCAGCGTGCATGGGTAATCAACAGTATGCAGGAAGCGAACACACCGAGACGGCGAAAGACCTTCAGGAATGGAACAGCTGCTACATTCTCAAAAAAGTGGAGTCATGTCTAAAAATACTCCGTAGAGGCGGGAAGGCATGACCTACAGTGGTGTCAAGGACTGCCCCTATGAACAGGTTGTGCTGAGAGGGCACCAGGTGAGATCTGGGTACATTTATTGAAAACCCCAAGTCAAACAACAGTTATGTTGTTACTTGCAAATTATGCTGCACCATCTCTGGTGACTTCGGTTAGTGTAGCTAGTCGTCTCGATAGGGAATAACAGGAACCCCATACCTTCTGAGATGTGCTGCCACCACCACCATCACCTTTGTGAAGACCCGAGGTGCGGATATAAGGCCAAATGGAAAGACCGCAAACTGGTAGTGTTGAGACCCCACCGATGTGACTTCAGAATAGGAATGTCAAAATACGCATCCTGTAAATCGATCAGCACCATCGAGTCTTCTTTATGCAGTGCAAGAAGAACCTGAGCCAGGATGAACATTTTGAATTTCTCCTGTTTGAGTTAAAAATTCAAAACCCTGAGATCTAGGATCAGTCTCAAGCAGCAATCCTTTTTGGAAATCAAGAAGTACAGGGAGTAGCATCCTTGACCTCTTTACTGCGCCGGAACCACCTTGATGGCAGCTTTTTGCACTAATGACAGAACCTCCTGCTGAAAAAGCAGAAAGTACTCATGGAAGGGTAGTGCATATTCATTCTCTAGTATGTAAAACACCCAGGGATCTGTAGTAACATACCTCCAATGATGTAGAAAATGGGACAGGAGGAGACCTGTTTTCGCACAGCACACCAAAGACAACCTCTGCCATTTCTCCTATAAGATCTTGTCTGCTGTTCCTTCTGTTGTCTGGCATGAAAGGATACGTTCCTCCCGAAGTAACAAAAACTGCCCAACTGCAGAACTGCCCAAAGCCCAACTGCAGAACTGCCAAAAGCACCTTGGCTGAGACTGAAGTCTCAAAGACCTTGTGGTGGCTTTACTGTTGACACTGAATCTGCCTGTCACGGGCCGCCTTGATAATATTGCATTCCCACCTCTAACTACATTTTACATGTAGTTGGACGTGGGAACGCCCACTTTGCATGTCATTAGTGATGTTTATCGCAAACATGCAAAGTGGGGCGGTATGAGGCTTGAGGCAGGCGGTAGCATGCCCTTGTTGATAGGGCGCTAGAAGTATCACCGCTTTCTCGGCACAATTCGCCGAAAAAGCGGCAATACTTCACCTTGATAATATGGGCATATGAGACTAAGGTGCCAGTTGATCCCATACATTAAAGCTGTATCACAAAAATAGCATTATGTGAGCCATAAAGGTCTATATAAATAAATAAATATTCATTTTCCTAGCATGCTAACTATCGAACAAAAGGTGACTTATGCAGGATCGCGTCTGAGGCCGCTTTACGACTGAAACAGTTGGGACACATATAAGGTAATATGCCACACCCTGTCGGTGGCAGGGTGCTCAGGTAATCATTTTACGCTTCTCCCTAGTTTACCATACACCAAATGCTTAACAAAAAAATCCCACACTATTTCAGGATCAGATGTGGTCTCTTACCTTCTGGGTCAGCTGCTTCAGGATCGATCTCCATCCCACATATTCAGCAGAACTTCCAATCGATTGCAGAGTCTGCCCACCTTTGTCACTGCATGATGCAAATCCATCTGGATAGGGTCATCTCCCTTCAGCTGCATGCAGGTACGAGGTCCAAATCTCACCTGGCTGGCTCATCAAAATGTTACTTGAGTTATGTTATATGTTATAAGAGACTTATAACGCACACAACTACTCAGGAGTATCCTGGCGCGATACGGACTCATACGTGTGAAAGGGAGACTTAAATGAAAGCTTGTTTGAAAAGGTGAGTTTTAAGAAGTTTCTGAAAAACACTGAGATCCTGCATGTGGCGTAAGGCCGCAGGGAGACTGTTCCAAAGCACTGCTACCTTGACCGAAAGTGACTGACCCCCAAGTCTGGAGCGTCGAAAGCGGGGGTAACCATCAGACGGTGCGAGGCGGAGCGCAAAGAGCGATGGGGGTGTAGAAGGACAATTGTTTCCTAATATAGGAGGGTCCGGAATCATGCAGGGCTCTGTGTTCTAAAGTAAGAGCCTTAAACTGCACCCTCTGGGCCACGGGTAGCCAGTGGAGGTCGCGGAGGCGAGCCCTTATGCTGTTTCTCTTAGAGATGTTATATAAGAGTCTGGCCACCGCATTTTCAATCAGTTGCAGTTTGTTCATTAAGTAGCCAGGAATGCTCAGAAAAAGCGCATTAGCGTAGTCTAAGCAGGACAAGAGCTCAGGCCACCATTTCCTTAGCTGGCTGAGAGAATAGAGGGAAAAAACGACTGAGTGACTTAAGTGTGCCAAAGCAGACACCAGTAAGTTGCATGATGTGCTCAGAGAATCGGAGATCCTCCCCAAACCAAACCCCAAGGTTTTTTGCCGGGCCACCCTCCGACAATGGCCGGGGAAAAACTGCGGGCCACAGGGCCTCCACAAAATTAGGCTGGAATTGACAATAGAGGAGGACTTCCGATTTTCCCTCATTACATTTAAGCTTGTGCTGCGCAAGCCATGTGAACACAGCGGCGAGGCAGTTCTGTGCGACATCTGTGCCCAGAGCAGGGCTGTTCCAGGTAAATAAGAGCTGGGTATCATCAGCATAGGCCATCATTTTGGCCCCCAGCTCTTCAGCCAGTGAGATCAAAGGAGTCAGATAGATGTTGAAAAGCAAAGGGCTCAAAGTCGAGCCCTGAGGGACTCCCGTTGAGACCTCCCTGGCCGAGAATGCAAACAGAGGTATCCAGACCCGCTGGGACCAGGTGTCCAAAAAGGACTCCAGCCAGGCGTGCACAGCACCCGAGAAGCCAATGGCAGAAAGGCGGGAGAGGAGAAGCTGGTGGGGAACGGTGTCGAAGGCGGCAGAGAGGTCTAACAAAATCAGAGCCGCTCTCTACCGCCTCCATCCAAGCACTCCCTGATAGCCTCTGCCATTTCCACCAGAGCTCTCTCGGTGCTATATGATGTTCGAAAGCCTGACTGGGCCGGATGTAACACCCCCGAGGATTCCACAAAGGCGTCAAGTTGACGATAAACCACCTTCACACAGACCTTCGATAGTGCAGGTAGCAAAGAAATAGGGCGATAGTTGGCAGGGACAGCGGGGTCCGCTGTCGGCTTCTTAAGTAAAGGTAGGAGCTTGGCTTGTTTCCACTGTCCCGGTACAGTCGCCGCCTGGAGTGACCAGTTGACAATGGTCGTTACCTCAGTGTAAACAACCTCTGCCACTCCTGCTAGAACTCTGGCCGGACAAGGGTCGGAGGGCGATCCAGACTTAAGGGATTTCAAAACAGATAGAACATCAGACTCCACAGCCGGAATGAACTGTGAGAAAGATGCGGTAAGGGAGATGGAACAGGAGTGGACTAGAGGAACATTCCGCAGAGGCACCGAAAGATCCAGGCCTTCTTGGATTATTTGTATTTTCTGAATGAAGAATTCAGATAACACCTTACACCATTCCGCAGAGGCTGGAGTGGCCTTAGCCTCCACACAAGGTGACATGAAGCTTTTAACTATAGAGAAAATCTCTTTCCCATTATTATTGGCCTTCAATATTCTGTCAGTATAGTAAACACTCTTTGCTTCCCTGACCGCTGCATAGTAAAGTCTCTGAGCTGAACGCAGCTTGGATTTAACAGCAGGACAGTTGGCCGCCCTCCACTGACGTTCTAGCTTCTTACAGCCCCGTTTCATCTCCTTTAAAACTGGGGAGTACCAGGGCTGGGTGGGAGAGAGCCGGTGAGCCTTGGAGAGAAGAGGTTTACCAGATTATTCAACCCCACGGCTGACCTATAAGTTAAACCGGTCCACCGCGTCCTCCAAGTCGGAGGCAGGGTCGACCTGAGAGTGTCTCAGAGCCTCCATTAGTTGAAAGGTATCAACCTTACGGGCGACGGGGCCAGATGGGGCAAGACGCCTACCGGAAGATTTCCCGGTGCTCCAGGTGAAGATGATCAAAGAATGATCCGACCAAGAAACAGGCAGTGGATCGTCCACCCGTAGTACAAAGTTTGAACAGACTAGGTCAATCAAATGGCCTCTTAAATGGGTGGGCTTAGCGACCCACTGAGTCAGCTGTGTCAGGGTCAGGAGGTCCAATAGGCCCACGACATCGGGTGAATCCGGGTTGTCCATATAAATATTAAAGTCTCCCAAAAGAAGGAATTTGGGGAAACGAAGAGCCCGACCGGCAATAGCCTCTCCCAGAGTTTTTAAGAAGGCCCCGATCTGGCCAGTTGGGTGGTAAATCAGAGTACCGCCCAGCGTAAAATGAGGAGATAAGGTGAATGAAAAGTCCAAGGCCTCACCCTCGGAGACCTCGTTGGAGGCCTCACAGGTGAAGGCCCAGTGATCTCTGAACACCACCGCGGTCCTACCCCCTCTCCCTGTTGTGCGGTCCATGCGGGCTAAGTGAACCCCCCTGGGATAGCCAGTTCGACCACCGGCTCACATGACTCACAGAGCCATGTTTCGGTGATGAACAGAACATCCAGCTTATTAGTCAACGATTAAGTCAAAGATGTTTTCAGCATGTTTCACCATTGACCGGGAGTTAATGAGAGCTGCCAATACACCCTGCTCCTGCCCCACAAAGCAACCTTCGCTGGGAGAGTCAGTGGATAGGTGGAAGCTGCATTGATGGCACCACCCAGCCAGATCTAGAATGGCATCGCAGCGTTTCAGTCCTGCACTGGCCAGCGGGTCCAAAGATAGCAACTTAGCACGAGTATAGGCCAGCTGGCACGTTGTGGCTATAAGAGCAGATCCGGCATCATAACTGGCCCTGGGCCCAGCCAGTGCGCGGACGGGCGCAGACGGGCTTGCCTTTGGCGCGCCTTCTGCGTGCCCGCTGCGCACGTCCGCTGCACGCTCGATAGCCCATCTGCTTTTAAAGGGTATAGGTGGCAACTAGAACGCCATGGCAAAACCGGAGGTTGACTCCCTCCACATCAATCGGGACCAAAGAGCCCACGGTGGAACGAGGAGTGCAATCGGCAAGTTTTAAGATGGCAAATGAAAGTGAGGCCACACAGCTGAAGGTAAGTTTAAAAAGAACATAAAATTTCCCCAGATAAAAGTTTTAGCAGCAACAGGAAAAGTATCGAGTTTTAGCAGCAATAATTGGCACAAAGAACATAGGGCTAGATGTAGGTAAGTTGTATTTACCGATTCATAAATACCGAATTTTACCGATTCGGTATTTATGAATCGGTAAATATGAAGGGGGGAGATGTAGGTATTTCCAGATGTGGAAATACCGATTCGGTAATATTCGGTATTTACCGATTCGGTAAATACCGAATCGGTATTTCCTATTGATTCCTATGGGCTGTGAAGCCCATAGGAATCAATGGGAAATACCGAATCAGTAATTACCGATTCGGTAAATACCGAATTCTGCAAGGGTGCAGGGGGTGTCACTTTGACACCCTCTGCAGCTGAAGGTAAGTTTAAAAAGATACTTGAGTATGAAATACCTTGAAAAAACTATGGACAAGAGGCATTTGGCAAAACAGGAACAGTTTGCTTAATTAAACATAGCCACCAGGAGAACAGTTACAAACACGGAGTCTGAGGACTGTCTCAATTGACATTCAGTTAGCATCCTTCTTAAATGCAGTTTTCATCAGGTTGTAAAGGTCTTCAGCAAACCATATATGGTGAAGAATGTTGGTTGCTGCCTTAGAATCATAAATTAATGGTCAAATGATTACTACAGGTGGGCCTCGAACTTCTGTGGACAGAATGTGGCCAGCGGGTAAAGTGTCCAGATATCAGGCATGGGACGCATGTAATCACTGTTTGTGCTGTGCTCTGATTGGCTATATGTTCCTAACTCATGTTGAATCTGACTTTATGGTGTTTTAGGAGCACACCTACCCCCACCAGCCATGTGTGCTTTATTGGGGCCATTCTCCCTTGACCAATGTAATCTCGTTGTGCCTTTCTGTGCAATTAATCTAGAGTTTCCTGTTCATGCAGTTATTTGCCAACTACACATCATCCCAGCTGTGACCTATAAGTTAGTAACACCGGGCCTGGGTGTCAGAGCTTGCCTGACTATGTACTTGTGAGTCGGGTTGATATGGAGTACATGATAAGAGATTTCTTTAATATGGACGTGATTTTGTTTTCATAAATGAATGTGTAGTTTTTCATATTGACACTCTTATTTTCCATATTACCAACTCCATCACACATGTGGCAGATTTGTCACTGAGTATCCCATCTCCCAACCTCTAAATCATGCACTTAGTCCTACATCACACCCTGGCATCCACCACAAATAATTTTCGACAAATACTTTCACTTGGCAGTGAGGAAAGTTAGCCTACAGGAAGGTAAGTTATTGTGATTGAGCTATGATCATGGTTTAGCTATTGAATGGTTGGGTGTCACTGACCATGTACTACGCTTTTGCTTAGTCACATTGGATGAATGAGGAAATTATTGGAACCGTAAATCTGTAATAGAAGCAATTAAATATAAGTCACGTATACAGAAAAACATGACATACGTAAAGATAGAATTTACATTTTGGAGTAGAAGAATTATCAAGTGAAGTATTAGTAGAGGCTGAGTGGGCAGTGGAAAATACAAAATGTCTTCGGTTGTTATGACATATTGAGTTGTGGTGCACTAGTAACTGAAGCAGATGCACATTACACTGAGTACACTGCCGCACCAAATTAAACCATGCTCCTTTTTTGGTCGCGAAATGCTGTGGACAGGAAGGTGATAGGCGGGATATCTGCCTTACTTAAGAAATACAATATTGTCAATAAGAAAGCAAGGTGACTTACCACTTGTCCCTTCCATCACTGGTCCTGATCTCTGTCCAGGATGTCTGCCCAGTGGTGTGCCAGTTGCTGCTGGTTGACAGGATGCTGATGCTGAAGTGCATACAATGCTGTAATTGTTCCCAGAGAACACGACACTCCTGCAAGGGATAAACCTTACTGGGCCTGTCACCTGCTGCCAACATGCGGGGGAGGTGGCGCTTAAATATGAAGATGGGTGTGGCCACTTTCCCCTTGACAAAGAATGGGGAGGACTACACCCCTGCATGCTGTGTCACCCACTGGGGAAGTAGATGATGATGCCTGCTTCTGCCTTAATTCGGGGTGGGAGGGAGTTAGACTGAGACAGGGAGGACTGGTAAGGAATGACAAACAAAAAGCAAAGCATTAAAAATGTCACAAAACACAGACACTCACAGAAACATAAATACATACAGGGAAAGTCAAACATTCATAAACAGTAAGTGCAGAAAGGCTGGCAATAGGAAGGGGGTCATCAGCTGGGGTGAACTAGATTGTATTGGAACGTTGTGAAGAAAGCAGCAGGGAGAAAGCTAGGCAGGAGAATACAAAACAAAATGGCCATGCTGCTGTTTGCACTGACTTTTTAGTGGGGAACGTGCAACTGGTGCTAAATTGCAGTGCGATATGCATTTTCCCTCCGTTCATAGAACTCCATGGAATCTCACAGAGTTTTTATGTAACTGTGGCATTCTGCAGAGTGAAATTCCACAAGTTCCGCCCCTGCCTAGCTGTTTCTCAGCTAAGGGTGTATCTTGACTGGCCCTGACGTGGTGATGTATACTCTTTGGGTGTCTGATAACGAACCTGATCTTGATGGCATATGTCTCCAGTATGCCCTGCAGCCTGAAGTGTCCCACCATTAGGTACAATTTCTCCTCCTGTAGCCTATGACCGACTGGTATGAAAAGCAGTAATGCTTCTGGTGTGGGTCAGAGCCCACCTTGTTGCTGGGTTCTGCTGGGGAATCAGGTCTGTGTTTTTCTCCTTATGCTACAGCGCCAGACAGCTGTTCTGAGAAAGGAAAGCTAATTATTTATTGATCGCACATACACACGGCGCTGTACAGCATCAACACAAGTGAGTGAAACATTAGACAGTGGTTAAATTATTTATTAAAAATCAATAATGTTGCATAAAAAGGAACGACAAGCCTTTGAATGCAGAGATAGGGGCAGCAAATTCCACATCTTTTTGGACACATCATGTCGTTCCACACTCAGCGTCCGCTGAGTTGCATTTCTTATGACATCCTATCATAAGAGATGTGTTTTTGAAATGTCCCACAGTTTCCATATGTCCTCTTAAAGTTAACCCCTACATTTTCCGCTCATACAAATTATGCATTTTACATTCTGGTTTCTGTTAAAGCAGTGACAAATATCTGTACCTCCTGAGCAACAGTGAAGGGATAGCCTTTGAAATGTGCTGGCACATGCTGGCAATGACAACAAGGGAAATGATGAGCTGTGTCTGCATCACATGCTGCGACAATTTCTAATACCTAAAACAGATAGTAATTCTGTCCAATGTGTCTGCATGCAGATAAAGTTAGTGAAAAAGTATGCAGCAGGAGATAAACCTCATATGTCTTCCAGGCATTCATTGGATGCGGCTTCACATGTGATATCAGTGAAGACATCTCAAATGACATCATTTGAAAAGAACGTCAGGTTACCTGGGAGCATCAACAGATGGATACATCAAAATCTAGTAAAGGAGAAACATTGAAAGGAACTTTGCTGCCTGGAATATCTATGCATCCGTCAAGCTACAGTAAAATTCTACTTCATATAATAAATGTTTCCACTTTGTTAGTAATTGATATTTTATTAGTTGAATAAGATTTGTTGAGACACAATAACAGCATGTGATGAATTATTAGTTCTCCGTGAGCGCCCTCCCGAAGGCAGGCCACGCATACATACTAAATATTACTTATGCTTATGACATTCAATAAATTCAAAACACTCACAAACAATTCTGTGCATAATAACTTTGCACATTTAAATATGTAAATGATTAATGCATTATTGTTTCAAACAGTGACAGGATGCTTTTGCAAATGACTGTGAACGCGTTTTCGAAATGAATAACATGGGAGGCGAGTCACATAATTCGGAGGATGATTTGGAAATCAGTACAAGCAGCAACAACGCACACATTTCTGCATTTATTAACGATTTGAAAAAAATCTAGGTCCATTAAATTGTTCTCATCAAAGGAGCAAAAAAACTAACTGAGCGAACGTAGTCACATTGATGGCGTATTAGCTACAAAGCAAAACAGATTAACCACTTCTGTGCTTTGCTGTACTCTAACATTTTTGCTTTTTCTAAACACATTGAAAACATTGACGGTAAGAACTGAACTTATTAGATAAAGAATTGATGTTCTCTATTTACTGAGCTAAACTTTGACCCCACTGGGACAAAGAAAGCATTTCAGGCGCCCGCTTTGCCTGTTCACCACTGTGCAAGTGACTCCAAAATATGATGGCCCTGCCTGAGCCCAAGGGCTGACCAGGGTGGTTCAATCCTAATATACACCCACTTACAATCTCACTATAGAGAATCCTTGTGTCTCCAGAGAGGTTAGAGCTTTCCCAAATCAATTCAAAATATCAATGACGTTTAAAATGTGCAGTCAGTCAATGATGAGAAGTTGGTAAAAGTTTCGAAATATTTATTTATTATAAGGTTAGAATGTATCTCCTTATTTACATTTGTGGGTTTACAGAAATATAAAATAAATGTGATTAGGAGTCTGCATTAGGAAAGATGAACAGTGTTCTGTAAAGAAACCCAGTAAGCATGTGCTTAGCTAATCATTTTCTCAATGTATTTACTACGGTTCTAAACATTATGCGTTTGCTCTTTTTCCTAACATAAACATTCCTACAACATTTAAAGTTTTTTTAAGTGCAATTCTAGAAAGATGAGTAAGTCAGTTTCCTGAATACGTGCTCATTTCTCCCAGAACTAAGTTTAACTAAGCTTAGCATCTGTATTGTTTAATGGGAATGAATTAGTGTCACCAGGCCACTTTCCTTGGGCCGCAAAACATATATTCTAAGGGCAACCATGAAAAATGCAGAATTCAGGAATTCTAATAAATTTTTATCCCTATTGACTAGGTAGATACATGTAGGGCAGAGGCACTGATATGGTGCACGAGGGCTTTAGGAGGGCTATTGAATTAAATTCAATGCATAAAGGTACGTACCTTCAAATTTTCTCTAGTGACTTAGGGCCTAATTATGACTTTGGCTGTGTGAGGACCACCAAACTCATTGTGCACAAAGGTAGCAGTCGGCCACCACTGCACTGGCGATCCAACTGCTGGCTTACAATTTGGTATAAAGCGTTACAAAAGGGGATGATGGACAGAGCGTTTGAGCAAATCAAACACTTACACCCAGTCAACTGATCTGGGTTTAATCCATCACCATTCTTTAGCTCACTCTGCCACCCAAGTTCAGACATGGCCATATGCAAATCAGTCTGACCCTGTGCTGCATGGGAACAGTCCAGCCCAAACTGCCAAGCCATGTCTTCCCTGGACCGGAAACAAGCATCCTGTGACCGGTTTCGGATTCATAATCCTCATCAGCCAGGCTATCTTGAATACAGTGGCAGAGTGAGCAAGGGACTCACGTCTGAGCATACCCTGCCAACTTAGGGCGAACAAAGAGATGCAAAAGGGGATGATGGACGGAGCATTTGAGCAAATCACTCACCCCCAGTCAACTGATCTGGATTTAAACCATCACCATTCTTTAGCTCACTCTGCCACCCCAGTTCAGACATGGCCATATGCAAATCAGTCTGTCCTTGTGCCTCATGGGAAGAATCCAGCCCGAACTGCCAAGCCATGTCTTCCCTGGACTGGAAACAAGCATCCCGGAACCCGTTTCGGATTCATAATCCTCATCAGCCAGGCTATCTTGAATCCAGTGGCAAAAAGAGCAAGGGACTCACGTCTGAGCATACCCTGCCAACTTAGGGCGAACAAAGCGCTACAAAAGGGGATGATGGACGGAGCGTTTGAGCAAATCAAACACTCACCCCCAGTCAACTTATTTGGGTGTAATCCATCACCATTCTTTAGCTCACTCGGCCACCCCAGTTCAGACATGGCCATATGCAAATAAGTCTGACTCTGTGCCTCATGGGAACAGTCCAGCCCGAACTACCAAGCCATGTCTTCCCTGGAACGGAAACAAGCATCCTGGAACCCGTTTCGGATTCATAATCCTCATCAGCCAGGCTATCTTGAATCCAGTGGCAAAGTGAGCAAAGGACTTACGTCTGACATACCCTGCCAACTTAGGGCGAACAAAGCGATACAAATGGGGATGATGGGCGGAGCGTTTGAGCAAATCAAACACTCACCCCCAGTCAACTGATCTGGGTTTAATCCATCACAATTCTTTAGCTCACTCTGCCACCCCAGTTCAGACATGGCCATATGCAAATCAGTCTGATCCATTATCCTAAATCGGGACTACGGGTGGCAGAATTAAAAAATCTCTTCACGCATGGAGTAGGAAAGAACATTAGGAGAACTTGGAAAATGACAGTCTAATAGGAACTCCTAATTGTGTAAGCTTTGAAGCATTACTTTATCCCTTTGTGTGCGTATTACTATGCCTGCTAAAAAATGCAAACCTTAGTATTAAGTGATACAGAGAAAATCTTAATTTCTCTATTAGGGCACACTGGTTTGAAGTTTAGATGTACATTTTTCTAATAAATCATTATAAACCTCGCTGTTCTTCCGTTTTTGCACAAGAGCACACAGTGCCAGTGTGTTTTGATGCACCCAAGAGGTAATAATTTGCTACAAAGGACTGGAAAACCATGCAAAATAAACCACTCACCAAACAGGTGCATTCCTTTAAAGCACCGAATTGCAGTCATAAAAAGTAAGTTTACATGTTTTACTCTGTGGCATTACAAAAGCCGTGTATTTGTTTCTCTTAGGAGCGATATGTGCCCTTGTGTTCTAAGACCTGGATAGAATCCAAACATTAAATAAAAAATAAGTGAATTTGAGTTTAATTGTGCTGACTGTGCAATGCTTACCTTCTGGAAAGAAAACACAAAATAATAGCAGTTTGTCATACTGAATTTGTACACACATATATATATATATATATATATATATATATATATTACCTACTGGCGGTAGCAACTAGGTAGTTATAGTTAGGACCTAGTTTCCATAGGAAATCCACAACATTCTATTTGGAACAACTTTGGCGCTGGTGGACGAATCTTTGTGAATTTCTCCAAGAAATACGGGGGCAATTTTTCTGCATAATGGGGGCCTGTAAGGTGCCCGAGCACTGGGGAACGGCACTCCTCTGGTTTTATTTTGAAGTATGCGGGGGGGGGGTTATGGTCCTACTCCCCGCAGTCTCGGTGAGCGGCACCCCTCGGGTCTTTTATAAAAAAAAATATGATTTGAGTTCTCTCTCTCTCCCCGTACACGTCGAGTGGGAACGCCACATTTCTGGGGCAGTGATATGTAAAATGACCTTCCAGCTCTGGGTACCTTCATTGTCTAGAGTTTTTTTATTAATGTTGGGCGGGTGGGCTTGATAATACGTCCTTGTAAATTCCCATAGAAGCCTATGTTCTGGTGTTAACATGGGCTTCTAGGGGAAATAACAAGGTCGTATTATGAAGCTCATTATCGCCGTTTTATCGGCAGTTTCCTGCCAATAAAACGGCGATCATTTTAACACCAGTCGTTGATAATATGCACCTAAGTTTACTGGTCAAAAAAAGAGCAATGGGCCATATTATCAACAAAAGGCGATACATTATCGTCGCTTTTATTGGCAGGAAACTGCCGATAAAGCGGCGATAATGGGCTTAATAATATGCCCTTGTGAATAACCATAGCAGCCCAGGTTAACATCAGAACATGGGCTGCTATGGGAATTTACAAGGGCCTATGGTTTTTTAATAATGTTGGGAGGGTGGGCTTGATAATACGTCCTTGTTAATTGCCATAGAAGCCTATGTTCTGGTGTTAACATGGGCTTCTATGGGAAATAACAAGGCCGTATTATCATGGTCATTATCGCCATTTTATCGGCAGTTTCTTGCCAATAAAACAGCGATAATTGTAGCACCGGTCCTTGATAATATGCACCTAAGTTTACTGGTCAAAAAAAGAGCAATGAGCCATATTATCAACAACAGGCGATACTTTATCGTCGCTTTTATCGGCAGGAAACTGCAGATAAATCGGTGATAATGGGCCTGATAATATGCCCTTGTGAGTAATCATAGGAGCCCAGGTTAACACCAGGAACCTGGGCTGCTATGGGAAGTTACAAGGGCCTATTATCAAGCACATCATCGCCGCTTTATGGGCAGTTTCCTGTCGATAAAAGCGGCGATAATGTATCGCCTTTTGTTGATAATTTGCTCCTTCATTTCTATGATAGTATGTAAAGATTTCCTTTTTTGCGCTGTAGCAGTTGTACTCTCTTCGCATGCTCAGCGTCGTTTCGAAGCCCACGTTTTCTTTTTCTTCACGTTCAACAAGAAAACCTTTCTTTATATCAGTTAGTAAATCTGTCACTTTCTTTTCCCGGTTCGTGTGTGTCATCCGCTGCTGTACTTTTGTACAGTATTAATAGTCATATTTTTTATATATTTATTTGAAAGGTAGTGCCGAGGCGCCAAACATTGATTACGTACTCCGTCCACCACCATTTTAGTGGTTTCTCACTATTGTTTTTATTATATCTGTTAGTTAGAACTCAGTAGTTTTCAATCCTAGTCTTGAATATCTTACTGTAGTATTTCAACATTATTTTTATTGTGGGCCGTCATACCCCTCCCCCACAAAATAAAAGAAGTATGTCGTTTTTTTTAATTAACTTTTATTAAACAATAAATATAAACAAAACTCAATTATAACTATATAAGAACTGGAAAAATAACTTAAACAATGTTGTAAACACATTGTGAAATGAATTCCAAAAGGTGTCCGATTGGTAATCTGCAAAAGAAAAAAGAAAATTAGAGTTTAGAATTATGTAGATGTGAGTAAATGAGCTGAAGCATTACGGGGCATATTATCAAGAGTGGTGATAAAATTATCGCCGTTTCAGCGGTAGGAAACTGCAGCTAAAGCGGCGATAATGGGCTTGATAATATGCTGTTGTGAATTCTCATAGCAGTCCAGGTTCTGGTGTTAACCTGGGCTACTATGGGAATTCACAAGGGCATATTTTATTTTATCGCCGTTCTTGATACTATGCCCCTACAAGTTTTGGTAACTCTATGGTTTTACGTGTGCAGTGTGACTCGTACATTCGAGTTCTGTTATAGTGCCGCGTTCAAGTGGTGTCTATATGGGAGTGCCTACTGTGTTACTGACGCCCGTTATGCCGAATTATTCCTAATGCATTCCTATGAAGGATTTGTAGATCGAGGCCTCTGTGCTTACCGTTGTATAAACCTTGCGGCCAAACACATAAGGAAGTAGACTTCACAACTTCACTTCAACAATTCTTCTACACGTCCAAGCAGACAGCAGTGTCTAAGTTTAAGAGAGAAAGAGAAATGATGTCACAGAGAGTGAGAAAGAGAAAGAGAAAGAGTCTGGAGTTGAGATTTTTTCTTGAAAAGTTAGACGTATATTTACTAACTCCTTGCATCACTTTACCCATGTTAAAAGTGACTCAAAAGTGGCGTAATAAGGTTGTGGATCTGTTTGTCAGACAGTTGTAAGCTATCTGTTGTCACTGCTCGGAGGTAATTATAGATTTTACAGAGAAGCTACTGTACACTATGCACTCTGGGCCATAATATCAAGCCTTGGTGACAAAATTATCGCCACTTTATCGGCAGGAAAGTGTCGCTAAAGTGGTGATAATGGGTTTGATAATATGCTCTATGGAATTCCAATCCCTCACATCTAACATGAGCTTCGATTGGAATTCAATGTGGGTAGTGTGGGCGGGCGTGCACCGCGCATGTGCAAGTATGAGTGTGTGCACTAACAATTAACAACAGAGAGAGATGGGGGCGGTGTTATAATGTACGCAGAGGCAGGCCCAGAATCAGATCTGCGATGAGTCAGCACTTCTAATCATTCTCCTTAGCTCGCCCTGAGCTCTGATTTGTCACTGAGAGGGTGATCGCACCATAGTTTGTACTGCTTATCATACTCAGCGCGTACCCGCGCATACGGTACGAATATGCTTTGACGTTACGCGTCACATTAAAGCTTCAGTGTGACGTCATGTACAGCGTTCTGTACGCAAAAGGGGGCAATGTTTCTACTTGGTTTAAAACATGTATGTATTTAATGTACATACTAGGGGCAGACATTTGGGATAACTATGATTTTTTTTATTACTTGTAATAATTATATATTACTTTTAAAAAGAATTACACAAATCGCGGTAGAACATCATACGTACTCGTATTGAAAGAGCTGCGCAAGCGCATCATAAGCGTACGGAAAGCCATGTGACTTTAAAAGTAGAGATTTGATTGGTTCATAACTGTTCCTATTGCGACTGTTGAAAGTTCCGTCCCATTATAATTATTCGACTTTGACTTTCTAAGAAGAAGCATTTGTTCTGAGAATCTTCTCAAATAGAAGGAAGATCACAATAATAAGAGCAATGGAGTCATCTTCCAGCATTTCTTCAGAGGGAGATTTCATTCCTGAAGAACGTCCAAAGAAGAGGAAAGAAGCTCTAATTTCACTTTTCCAGCAGGTCAAAAAAGGTTAATGCTCCAAAAGTAACCTGTAAAATTTGCCAAACAACTCTTTCAAGGGGTGATCCATGAAAAAAATACTCCTTGGCACAGCAAATATGGTGTGACACGTGAAGAACTTGCACCCCAAGAACTTTGCTCGAGCTGCAAGACGGAGGTTGCACGAGAACCCACCTGCTGCTACACCAAGCACATCAACTGAAACAGCAGCATTTTCAGCAAGCAGTCCACACCCACATATTAATTCTGACTTTGCTAAAGTTAAAATTCTATGCATTTATTGCGATAAACTTTTGTGTTATGGGGAACAGTATATAGACTTGATGAAACGCAGGATGCAGGATAATTGCTCTCCTCGACATTAGTTGTTCTTTTTTTCATTCTTTTGCTCCGCTTGGAATTTGTTGAGAAAACACAAAAAAAATACAAAACAAAAAAAATACAAAACAAAAAAAACTGTTCTTTTTAGAACTGCCTTCACAGGTCAAAGAAAGAACTATATTTCTATGGTAGTGTGTAAAAGTTTGTCAGAATGAATGTGTAGTTCATAAATGAATGAATGAATATGTTACTAGTGTATGCAGAATGTGAAAGTGCAGAACTACAAGGAACTGCTATAGCATAAATCTATAAGGTGTTTATCTATAGTATACTGTAGTATGTCCGAAGCACTTGAATGTATCATATGTACATAAATATGTTACAAGTCTATGCTTCAATTTGCGCTGCTGGTGAAAGTGACTGGGTGAATTTGTATGTGTTAGGGGTGGATTTACAATCCCCTTGTGCCTCTTTTACACAGCTGTTGCGTCACTTTTGTGACACAGCGGTGGTGCAAAAGATGTGCCATGGTGTGTGCTATTAACAATGTGACACATCTGGAGGGTGTATCACATTGTAAAGCACTGTGCCAGAAGAGGCTTTCTTGTGCAGAAGGGGGTGCAGCTAGGCCTCGTAAAAGTGACTGTGTGAAATGTATAACATTTTATTCAGTGACTTTTGAGCTTATGCTGCGTCAAAACCTTGCACATGCTTGAAGCAGGTGTAAGGATTGATACAGCATTGTGAGCATAGGCCCCAAGAGAATTGCTGGAGCTGTGTTATACTTACAACCGACATCAAGCAATAATTCATCCAAAAATTACTTTAAAATTTAGTTTTGTTATTATTTTATAATAAGAATATGAAATATAATCTAAAAAATAAAATAAATATAAATATTTGTATTAAAAATATAAGAAATTACTATAAAAAGAAAGACATAATAATTAATAAATTTATAAATTATCATTTACAAAACCTTTGAAATTCACTGAAAAAAACATAGGTTTCACACACGTTATAGTTAGGAATTAGCATTTAAAAAACCTTGCAAATTCATTGAAAAAAACATAGGTTTCACACACGTTATAGTTAGGAATTAGCATTTAAAAAACCATGCAAATTCATTGAAAATACCATAGGTTTCACACGTTATAGTTAGCTGAACATTTCTCTCATACAAAACCTTTGAAATTCCTCCGTTATAGTTAGCTCAGCTAACTATAACTTGCGCGCCCGCAATGCACTGCTGGGATGTCATTTGATATGTCATCAGTGATGTCATGAGTGATGTCACTGACCATGTCATGAGTGATGTAATATGTGACGTCATCAGCAGTGTATTGCTCCAGTGGTTTTTTCGAAAATTAACTTCAAAAACACATATATATCTATAGGCGCGCTCCGAGCGCTCACCGGTACGCGTACCGGGGAGCGCACCCGGCACGCTACGGGAGTGCGTGAGCGGAAAGATTGACTGTCGGGTGTCTGTCAACATTCTAAAGAGTCCGCCATCTTGTGTCTCGGTAGAATCAAGACACAAGAGGTGAAAAAGAAAGGGGGAAATAATTAAAAGGTGGCAGAGTAGACACTCCCTGCTAGGTTTCATAAGGGGGGCCTAGAAGGACCCTGAAGGGCAAAACATTTTTTTTATTTTTTTTTAAATTTTCGCGGGGTAAGCGCTGGGTGCGTTCCCAGGTGCGCTCTCCGGTACACGCACCCTG
Organism: Lissotriton helveticus; assembly: GCF_964261635.1. Lineage (NCBI taxonomy): Eukaryota > Metazoa > Chordata > Amphibia > Caudata > Salamandridae > Lissotriton > Lissotriton helveticus. The sequence continues at coordinate 467,895,691 of NC_136067.1, read as the reverse complement.
AGCACACCAAAGGAGAAAATAGTGAAAGAAAATAGTTTAAAAAAAGAATTGGGGTGAGGGGCACTCTACCCTGCTCTCTGTTCAAGTTTTGAAGTATTACATTTCACTCTTTTCTGAAACTACACAAAATGGCGGCGATAGGGTGTATCAGAGACAGATAGTGAGAGAAAGGAGGCAGGAGATGAAGAAGAGATATTAAATATACATTGGTAAAAATACAGTGGGAGAAGGACAGTAAATATGAGTAAACTTACTATGTAACATAAAAATTGTGCACTCTATACTATAAGTATGTCATTATACTACAATCACTTCGATTTTACCTCATAAATTAGAAATAAAAATGAATAATATGTCAACTAATTTTGAATTTGTTCAGATTTCTCATAATTTAATAGAACTTGTAGCATGTCCTCATCTGGTATTTCATCTTCATTCATGTAATTAATCTCCTCATGAAAATTGTTCATTGATGTTTGTTGGCATTCTATTTCATCCAAACATTCAATTATTTCTTCATCTAGAGATTGATTCAAAAAATCTTTTAAGTCATCTTCTGTTTGTGATGAAATGGTTTTTTCAATATCCATGACATTTTCATTTTCAAGATGTGTTGTTGTAATTTCAAAAGAAATTTCCTTGCTGTCCTCCATTTTAATTATAACAGAAGGACTGTAAATAACTAATGGAAAATATTTTCCAAATTATCTTAAAGTGTACAACATAGTTCCCCTTACAAATTAACAACTCGCCTTTTTGAAAATAGAAGAGTTAGTAGTGTGTTATTCTAAGTCCAGCAATTGAGCACCCAAATTTTCTCTCAAAAGTACCTCAGACTGGGGTATTACAAAATGGCTGTGTTTTCCTCTCATTTGAGATATATACATAACCAATCAAACTTCATCATACACAAATTCAAAACTAAAGTAATATTTTGATTGGTTCTAAATTTCAATACTTTCAAATGTGTTTTCCCCGTGCAATTTTCCATAGGACATTTAGACACGCCTACAGCCTGAGCGGATGAATGGAATTACACCAAAGTTGGCAAAATGATAGGTACTGGTATGTAGTAGGGCCTTTTCTATATTTCTTTGAAATTGCTCCTGTGGTTTTTATGAAAGGCAACTTCAAAAAAACATATATATCAATAGGCGCGCTTCGAGCGCTCACCAGTACGTAAATTAGAAATAAAAATGAATAATATGTCAACTAATTTTGAATTTGTTCAGATTTCTCATAATTTAATAGAACTTGTAGCATGTCCTCATCTGGTATTTCATCTTCATTCATATATTTAATCTCCTCATGAAAATTGTTCATTGATGTTTGTTGGCATTCTATTTCATCCAAACATTCAATTAATTCTTCATGTAGAGATTGATTCAAAAAATCTTTTAAGTCATCTTCTGTTTATGATGAAATGGTTTTTTCAATATCCATGACATTTTCATTTTCAAGATGTGTTGTTGTAATTTCAAAAGAAATTTCCTTGCTGTCCTCCATTTTAATTTCAAATTTCTTGCTGTAAATTGCAGAAAAAAGTAATCACTTTCAATTATCGTTTTTAGTAATACATAACATAAAAGTAGCTTAATCAAGTATTTAGTTCTTTAAAATTAATTGGGCAGTGTATAGTATCAGACAGGAACTAGAAATATAAAGCACTGCATGTGATGAAGCCAATCTTAAACAATAATTATAACAGAAGGACTGTAAATAACTAATGGAAAATATTTGCCAAATTATCTTAAAGTGTACAACATAGTTCCCCTTACAAATTAACAACTCGCCTTTTTGAAAATAGAAGAGTTAGTAGTGTGTTATTCTAAGTCCAGCAATTGAGCACCCAAATTTTCTCTCAAAAGTACCTCAGACTGGGGTATTACAAAATGGCCGTGTTTTCCTCTCATTTGAGATATATACATAACCAATCAAACTTCATCATATACAAATTCAAAACTAAAGTAATATTTTGATTGGTTCTAAATTTCAATACTTTCAAATGTGTTTTCCCCGTGCAATTTTCCATAGGACATTTAGACACGCCTACAGCCTGAACGGATGAATGGAATTACACCAAAGTTGGCAAAATGATAGGTACTGGTATGTAGTAGGGCCTTTTCTATATTTCTTTGAAATTGCTCCTGTGGTTTTTATGAAAGGCAACTTCAAAAAAACATATATATCAATAGGCGCGCTTCGAGCGCTCACCGGTACGCGTACCGGGGAGCGCACCCGGTGCGCTGCGGGAATGCGCGAGCGGAAAGCTGATTGGCTGTATGATGTCTGTCAACATTCTTAACAGTCCGGACAGTCCGCCATCTTGTGTCTCGGGAAAATCGAGACAGCTGAAGAAAAAAAGAAAGGGGGAAAAGATTAAAAGGGGGCTGGGTAGACACCCCCTGACCCCCTAGGTTTTTTGAGGGAGGCTTAGAAGGACCCTGAAGGGCCCAAAAACGTTTTTTGAATTTTTTTTCGCGGGGTAAGCGCTGTGTGCGTTCCCGGGTACGCTCTCCGGTACGCGCACCCTGAGTGCACCACGGGGAAAAACAGTGTAAAAAAATAGAGTAAAAAAATAATGTAGAGTGTTTAGAGGTAAGTTAGCTCTGAAAAGAGCTGTTGTGTTATGTGGGTGTTTTTTCTACCTACAAGTAGGTACCAATGCAGAGTCTTATATTCAAGAGGAAAACTCTATTTCCCTCATCTGTAAAATGCACACCATCTCTCCTATACATGCCTTGCATGTTGTTATGCAAGTTGTTGTGATAAATGGAACCCATACCATAGTCTCTGAGGAAAGCAGAAACAGATTTATTCACATGTTTCCTTGCTTTCTCAATCTGTGGACAAAATTGGTTGGACCCGTTCCATTTTTGTCTTCGGCATATATTAGAAAATACCAAGGCAGTTTTGGGAAAAAGTGACATCAATTGGCCAAAGATGTCCTTTAAAAGCATTTCCAGACCTACCCCAGTCAAAGTGCCCAGGTCATTTCCACCACAGTGCACAATTATAAGGTCAGGGTGTGGTAAATGCATAAAGGATTTTACCAATGGTATAAATTGGGGACTTCTCAATCCTCTCTGTCCAATCCATACAGTGTCCACATTTGGTAAATCAAGGTTGTAAATACCTCTGTTAGCTGCATATTTTTGACTCCAGTGGACATAGCTATGACCCACAAACCAGACTTTTGGCATTTTGAAGGTAGATGTGCTTCTAGTCAGATGAGTTGTGGAAATGAAATGACAGTTTGATTATGAAAAAAAGTGGTTGAGAATTAGTGCAGTTGAAAAACCAGAAATGATTGGTGCTTTCTTAAAAATCTCCACTGAAAATTAGGGTGCATGCTTTTTTTGTTGTAAAAAGTCATTTCAATGGTTGAGAAAAAGTCATTTAAAGAAACATTGCAGTTGATTAGCTAGTACCTTGAGAGGTCAAACACCCTTGATGGATTATTTTACAACATAGTATGATGAACTTGTGAACTGTGTGCTGGGTTAGGAGGGAGTTACCATGGTTACAGGGTGAATGAGCACTGGGGGGATGGGTGAATGTTATGTGAGTTTCAAAGTCTTGAAATGTACAACCAATTAAAATGTGCAGTTTGGTTTTGAATTTGTGTGGGAAAAAGTTTGAATGGTTAGGTACAAGAATATGGGTCTGAAATGTGAAAGTATCTGTGCCATTATTCTCAGGCTCCAGTGAAAGAAGCATTATTCAGAGATTCTGCTTAAGAATATCTGCTGACTGTGACTGACACTGTTTTACATCTTCCAAAGCATTTTTAAAGGTGAGTAATGATTCAGTGAGTGTCTGTGTGAATTAAGGTATTATATTTCTACCTTTTTCCATAATGTTAGCTGTGTGTGCTTACAGTTTGTATTTTTTAGTTTATAAGGTAGACTTCTTTTTAAATTGTTTTTTATGCTTGGATTCAATGCTGGTATAGAGATAGTGTAATGGTTTCATTGGACTTGTAAATGTGCTCCTTTTTTAAAAGCGCCTTGTGCAACCTTTAACATGGGTGGAAGCAGTGAATGTATGGAGAGGGATAGGAATAGCAGATAGAAAACCATATGAAATGATGTGGGAGATGCATGAAATATTTCAGTAATGGCATCAATTGAGATGGAATATAAGAGAAAGAGGGGCATATTTACAAGACCCTTGCGCGATGTTTGACATGGGTGCAAGCAGAAAATGCATGCAGAGTAATAAAATTGACACCCAGACAAGAATATGAAATGCCGTGAGAGATGCTTAAAGGGTTTTTCTAATGGCATAAATTGAGATAGAATATACAAAAAAAGAAAGGCATATTTACAAGCCCCTTGTGCAATGTTTGACATTAATGCTGGTGCAGAGATAGTGTAATGGTTTCATTGGCATATTTACAAGCCGCTTGCACAATGTTTGACATTAATGCTGGTATAGAGATAGTGTCATGGTTTCATTGGCATATTTACAAGCCCCTTGCGCAATGTTTGACATTAATGCTGGTATAGAGATAGTGTAATGGTTTCATTGGCATATTTACAAGCCCCTTGTGCAATGTTTGACATTAATGATGGTACAGAGATAGTGTAATGGTTTTATTGGCATATTTACAAGCCGATTGCGCAATGTTTGACATTAATGCTGGTATAGACATAGTGTCATGGTTTCATTGGCATATTTACAAGCCGCTTGTGCAATGTTTGACATTAATGCTAGTACAGAGATAGTGTAATGGGTTCATTGGCATATTTACACGCCGCTTGTGCAATGTTTGACAATAATTCTGGTAGAGAGATAGTGTAATGGTTTCATTGGCATATTTAAAAGCTGCTTGCGCAATGTTTGACATTAATGCTGGTATAGAGATAGTGTAATGGATTCATTAATGCTGGTATAGAGATAGTGTAATGGTTTCATTGGCATATTTACAAGCCCCTTGTGCAATGTTTGACATTAATGCTGGTACAGAGATAGTGTAATGGTTTCATTGGCATATTTTCAGACCTTCTCCTTTACTTTCCTTCCTCTCACTTCCCTTCCTTTACTCCTTCACTGTTTTCCCTTCCCTTACTCTCCTTACTCTACATCAATAATTACTTCTGTTTCTCCCTCTGTCCTCTAACTTACTCACTCCCCTTTTCTCACTCTCTCTCTGTTACCCACATTCTCTCCGTCCTCTTAGTCTCTCACTCCTCTTCTGTCACGTTCACTCCCTATAACTCAACCATATTTCCACACTCACCTTCTTTCAGACCTTAACCTTTACTTTCCTTCCTGTCTCTTTCCTTCCTTTACTCCTTCACTGTTTTCCCTTCCCTTACTCTCCTTACTCCACTTCACTAATTCCTTCTCTTACTCCCTCTGTCATCTTACTTCTACACTCCCCTTCCCTCATTCTGTCTCTGTTAGCCTCATTGTCTCCGTCCCTTTAGTCTCTCACTCCTCTTCTGTCACGTTCACTCCCTATAACTCAGCCATACTCCCACACTCACCTTCTTTCAGACCTTAACCTTTACTTTCCTTCCTGTCTCTTTCCTTCTTTTGCTCCTTCACTCTTTTCTCTTCCCTTACTCTCCTAACTCCACTTCACTAACTCCTTCTGTTTCTCCCTCTGTCCTCTAACTTACTCACTCTCTTTTTCTCACTCTCTCCCTGTTACCCACATTCTCTCCGTCCTCTTAGTCTCTCACTCCTCTACTATCACGCTCACTTCCTATAACTGAGCCATACTCCCACACTGACCTTCTTTCAGACCTTCTTCTTTACTTTCCTTCCTCTCACTCACTTCCTTTACTCCTTCACTGTTTTCCCTTCCCTTACTCTCCTTACTCTACTTCACTAATTCCTTCTCTTACTCCCTCTGTCCTCTTACTTCTACACTCTCCTTCCCTCATTCTGTCTCTGTTAGCCTCATTCTCTCCGTCCCTTTAGTCTCTCACTCCTCTTCTGTCACGCTCACTCCCCATAACTCAGCCATACTCCCACACTCACCTTCTTTCAGGCCTTAACCTTTACTTTCCTTCCTGTCTCTTTCCTTCTTTTGCTCCTTCACTCTTTTCTCTTCCCTTACTCTCCTTACTCCACTTCACTAACTCCTTCTCTTACTTCCTCTGTCCTTTTATTTCTACACTCCCCTTCCCTCATTCTCTCTCTGTTAGCCTCATTCTCTCTGACCCCTTAGTCTGTCACTCCTCTTTTATCACGCTCACTCCCTATAACACAGCCACACTCCCTCACTTATGTTTCTTTCCTCCCTCACTCAGTCTTTCACTTTCACTTTTTCTTTCACTTTCTCTATCTCTTCCCTCCCTTACTCACCTTGTCTCACACTCACTTGCCTTTATCCAGTCTGTATCTCCACTCTTTCCTCAACAGCACGGCTCGTTTCTTACCCTTCCACACCCCGTTCCTTTACTACATTTTCTTCACTTATCCTCATTCCCCTTGTTCACTCTCCTTCTCCTCACTCACCTCCCACAATCACCTTCTTTCAGTCCCCCTACTTCACTTCCCTTCCCCTCTCATCCCTTTCTTTGCTTTCTCACTCATTTTCCTCTCCTCTCTCATTGCACTCCACTTCAGTCACTCTTTTTGATTTTTTTAAGAATACAGCTCTTTTTTGAGAATTGGAGGTAGTTCTAAAAAAAACTATATTCTTCTTTTTTCGTTTTTTCTCAACAAATAAAAAACAGGGAATGTCAAACTGCTCAACAGGAGCCAAAAAAAAGAATCAAAATTAGGGCGGGGGACGGCAGCGGTGATTTTCTCTGGTTCGGACAATGTTCATAATACTTTGTTCTCTTTTTTGTAAAGCAGACAGTAGTGAGCTAAATTAGTAAGCCAACAAACCCAAGGAAACCATACAAATAATCAAATAAGTATTATGACATGTAGTTAGAACTGATCAAAACAAGACTTGCTGTTTGTATATAAATTGTTTTTTTTGCTTTATTTAAATTATTTTCTTCATTTTTGTTGAACATTTCTTATATATAAATATGCATATATTGCATTAAAACATCAAAGACAGACATTATATAATTCAAAAAATATGTGAAGACATACTAAACCACAAGTAGAAAAGGAAAAAATTAACAACACAAATGACAATGATGTTAAGTGGGGCTAGTGGAGTAAGCAAAGCGGTGGATGGAAACTCTACGCGCGTTTCGGCATTTGCCTTCTTTAGGAGTCCGTCATTTGCAATAGGACATTAAACACAACAATAAGAATTTGGTGGCACACTGTTTTCGAGCTTTTATTCAGGATAGATAATTCAGCTAGAGGGTAGCGCTCTCATTACCTTGTTGATTAAAGAAGACGCATTGTATAATACACTTGTTATCATGGTCCTAATTCTTATTTATGCGCTTCTTGGGAGGCTTGCAGGCGAGTTGAAGTAGATAAAAAAGAAGACGCTTAATCTTAGGTAGCTGTGACTCGATATAATAAGATATTTGTGAAGAGTCAAAATGGCGGTTTGATAAGATGTGCGACGACTGTTGTATCCGATAAAAAATATTCGTAACAGCTGTAGCAAATTCAGATATTTCTTATTAGGTAGTTAAGGGACTCGAAGCGCTGACAAACCTTGTCGGCATAGGACGCCGTGATGTAGTTGGGGTACTAGATGTCGATAATACGGGGACTGGATGCGCTGGCAGTCCTTTGTCGGCAGCGAACGCCGTGATGTAGTTGGGGTTCTGGATAACGTCCGTCGTCGTGGCCAAACCAAAGAATACTTTGTTCACCATAACAAAGTAGTTCACCACAATCTTTACAGTTGTTGGAGATGCCATGAAAAACAGGCTGAATATTTGGAATCAGCTGTTCTGGTCGCCCCCTCACCGATGATACAGTTGCTCCTCCACTGAAGCATTGTGATTAGCTTAAGGGAGGGAAGGGAGGCTGCCTGCTTCCTGTTCCTGCCTGAGGTAGGAGATCAGGAGCAGTGAAGATGCAGGACCAGGGCCTGAAAAAATATAGTTTTTTAAAATTATTCAAAACCCCCTCCCCGTGCGACACGCCCTCCCCGCATGACTCCTCGTCGGCCCCCCACCCATGAGCCATGCCACCTGCTACTGCTCTCTTCCTCAGGATGAGCTTGTTCCAACCTTTTTTTCTGCCACTCGTCAATGCATATCTATTCAGCCACATGTAGGAACACTTCTTAATTTGATGCACTGAGCTGTTTTAATCCTAGAAAGTAGCTTTAATGACAAATACATCCGTCAACGCGGTCTATTGCCACCAGTTCTCTACCGTAAACCTTTCTGCTTACATTTGACACAATTCAGTATTATTCATCCTCCTGGCTGCTGAATCAATCTTTTAGTGGTGGGGCAATAAATTCAGTGTCTGTGTGAATATCAAGGTCTGAGATTAATGATGATCAGCATTAGAGCAGGAAGTAAAATACCAAAGAGTATACCCCATTTATGAAGGGATGGTCACAGTGTTAGGAACATTTCCTGGTGGAAATTTGTTTCCTATAAACAATCAGCGGAAATACTTATTTTACCAGTTCTGGTTCAAGAGGGCTATCTTTTTTTAACTTCCACAAGGACCTAATGATCTGGCTGTTGCTTTAGGGAATAATTAGGCAAAACGTACTGTATTTTTCTTTGCATAGGTTTGCATTGGTTCTTTACCAAAGAAATTATTGGAATGCCAGAGGTAGTGCAAAATCTATGTGAAACAAAGTAGGTAAGTAGCAGATGATAAAGTTATTTTTTTCTGATGCTCCATAAAACTATATTGTCTTTTTTGCCGTCCAAGTCAATAGTAATGAGTTTCCAAAGTTCAGGTCTGGAGTTGTCCCTAATTGGACAGACTATTGTTGCAATTGGCATATAACCTTTGGAAACAGTATGCTTTTCCCAATGAATCCCTGACGTGATGCAGAAACATGATGACCACCCGGTGCGCAACACCTGCTCGCTTCACCCTGTACTCTGTATTTTTAGATATGCTAGTATACACGGCATTGGTCTCATTGGCTGTTCAGCTGCCGATCTGCTCTCCAGATGGATGGTCTACTCACATGTCTCAAATATCTGGGGTGTTTGTCTCACCTGATATCCAAGTTCTGGGAAGAGCATGGTCAGGTGGGCAGACTATGTGTTGAGCTACACTCCTTCATACTATTGTTGTAGGCTACCCACATTGGGAGTAATCCGATCTCTTGCATGCTGTAAGTGCATGCTGCTACTCTGCAGAGATCATTGGCTTCATATCTTCTCTATCAACAATCAATAAACACTGTCCTTTGGGCGTAAAAAATGTGTCAGTATATTTTGTAACAGACCAGTCACATATTCATGATCTCTGTTGCACTCCCCTATCCACTATCTTCTCTACGGGGGTATTTACTGCAATACGTCCGATCTTTTTATAATAAAGTAAAAAAAGGAATAATATTGGCCAACAACTCCTGACAATCACATAGAACAAAACTATCTGAAACCTTAATCAATACAGAGAATCCACCATATAGGATTAACAGCAGACAGATTTCTGCAGAAAAAGTGTAATGAACCGAATGACACCTCACAGGAACACCACCCTCGGGGCAACTGGTATATATAATCACCAGATTGAGCCCCCTTTCTCGTCACTGGTCGTCATTCAGTTCAAAAGAAAAAGAAAAAGTGTGTCCAAACAAAAACCAAATAGTGAAACGGAAAGTGGTAGCAGATGCAATCTGCTTGTGACAAATAAATGTGCTTAAAATCAACAGGCACACCTCTCCGCACTCTTTTATTCCTAGATACTGGGTGTGAACTATTGAATTAAAAAGGCTGGTAGCTACCATCGCATACCATTACCTATCGCCAACATGTTTCTCTGGCTCAATGTCTTTGGCAGATTCGTCAGGGCCGCACACCTTGTTGCCACACCACTGTTGGACACTATGTTCTATGTCAACTGTCAGGAAAAAGAAGGACAATAATGGAAACATTAAAAGCCCAGTCTGCCACTATTTAAAACCTGTGTGTGTAGTGCAATCTCAGTAATTACCCTCAGGCAAACCACTGCACTCATACCGGCCGCCGAGGCACCAGAGTATCTAATATTTCTCCAGAGATAGATTTCTCTTACTATGGTCACTGTGATTGTGATCATCAATCTACGGAACACAAAGTAAAGAACATAAACAGAAACATACAAACACCAATGACAACAGTGTTCATTATTTTGCAAGTATGTTACAGAAAGCAAGAAAACCCACTTGTGCTGACTTGTTAAAAACTCGTGTGAGTTTTACCACTTTCCTCGGACCTCTTGATATGGCCAGAACATATGGTATCATGTCTTCTCTCCAAATCCATCCAGTACAGGCCTCGTTCAGTAATTTCAGGCACTCTCTCTCATGTTCTCCAGGTTAGTAGTTCAGGGTAAGAATGGCTGTGAGCCATGGACTTCTCTGGAGTGTCAGTGCATGGCATCCATCTTAACTTGCAGCTAAACCATGCGTCTAAAAATGTGTTGTCAAAGTTTAACCAACTCCAGTCTTCACTGTGAATTCTACAGTCTTTAAGAAACATTTATGGGCACCCTACAACACACAATGATAATCAGATCCATTGTCTTTATATGACCCTTCAGATCCAAACACAAAATACTTCAGGATTTTTCACATGCAGTTTTTTTTTTTTTTTGCAGAGTTTTATATAGCGCGAACTAGACCCGAACCGAATCAGGTATAAGAGCGCTTTACATATTTTTCCAGTTACGTTACATTTTTACATTTTCCAGTTACTTTCATTTTAGGCACGGGGAGATTAAGTTATTTGCCCAGAATCACAGGAGGTTTTGGCGTCGTTACCGAGACTCGAACCCAGTTCCTCCAGGTCCGAGGTCGAGCGCCCTAGCCGTTAGGCCAACTCCTCTCCCCCCCTCCCCCAGTTCTCTTTGTGTTGTGTTTCCTCTGGAATGTGTGCCCCCAGGGTTCAAAGGCATGTGCAATAATATAGCACACATGTCTAAGAAAGCAAGGTAGGTCCAAATATCTAAGTGCATTTGATTAGTAAAGTGACTCAATGATTTTTGGAAACATGAGGAGAAGAATTTTCTATGTTGTCTAGACACGTAGGGAGGATGTTTCTTTGTGTTTCCAAGAATGTTCTGAACTGACATTGAGCCAATGAAGGGTAGAAGGGTAACTAGCAAATTATTGGTTGGTGACTATAAATCAGCAACAATTATGTCCCTGGGCATCTCTCCCATCCCCACGTTTACGTTTTAGCACAGGTACCACAAATAATATACCAGCATGCAACTCTCTATAAACACAGCCTACATAATTGTTGTTCTTCATGCATTTCAGCACTGGTGATTTTCAGACAGCAACACGCTCCATGAATTTTAGCAACTATGAACATAAGTGTGACTATCACATTTTCAAGATGTCTTTCAGAAGATGAAAATTGTAAATGGATAAAAGGTGAGAACGCTTTCCAGGTAGGTGCGCGATTGAGATGGCTTCTCATTAGACCTCCACAGTTGAATTTGATGCATGCTATACCAGAAACCAAAAAGATACAGAACTAAAATATGTAAATCATGCCTGGTTATAGATATGAACATTTAAAGCTAAACTACTATTAGAACATAATGTTGGTATTAATGGAGTGTAAAAGCTAAATAGTGTTTGCCTCTATCAATTCTCATTGTCAAAAGAGATTTACAATCATAAATTCTTGATGGAAACTTGTAAAATAGTTGAGACAAAAAACGTAACATTTCATACTGCATTGTAAAAGCATGCATAAGTGTTTAAAAAGTGGAAATGTGAAAACGTAAACAAAGAGAGAAACAAATATTATTTACATATGCATGTAATCACTTGATTTGAGAAACATAACTTAATATTGAAAATATGTTGACGATGACTTTCAAAACTGTTAAAATTAAACAATGTCTACAAAAATAAAGAACTTGAAATGATTAAAATTCTTAATTTCGCAATGACAGATTATATGAAAGCTTGCAGCTTATTCTAGTATCAAGTGATAAAATGTGTACTTTAGATATTTGTTTTGAAAAATGATGAACGTGAAATTGTTTTAGTAGTGCCTAATGTTTACATTTCACTTCAAGAAGAAGAATGCTCATATTAATGTGTGTTTTTTATAAAACATAACGTGGTAATGATTTAGCAAATCTTCATGTAGGCCTCTGATGCTTTTCTTTCCTTGTTCAAAAAACAGAATCTATCTGAAGTCGTCACTTTAAACGCTGTGAGAACTTTTTGTGAAGTTTCCTTTTTGTGCTAGAAGACAAAGAACTCTCGTATGATTCAGCAACACTTTTGACAGAAATGTTTCAATACAATTGCATACCCAGAGAGAGCATCTGGGAATGGACAGACAGTGAACAAAATGAATCTTCTTACTTCAGAGGAAAGGATGAAAATATAACATTATTGTAATTTGATTATTTTGCAAAAGAATTACTTAATGCTTCTTGGTTTTTCAGTGAGGTATTGATCACACCATGAACAGCCCACTGTAGATGACCAATGGAAACTAAAACTGATACTTTATGGGCATAAACAAAAACTTTGGAGGTATAATTGCCCCTTGGAAGAGGAGTCGGAGCTGGCTGTCTTTTCTCATTTTCTTGCCCGGCATGCTTCGGACTGAACTATGATTTCCCTTTAATGTCAAACCCCTTTGAAATGATTAGAGGGTGTTGTTTTTACAGTAACTTAGAAAGAGTTCTGGCTGATGGAAGAATTGTGACATTGATGAAAATTGAAATGGACTTGTGATCACAGAAATATTGTTGTATTGTGAAAAATTGTATGTTTATGTTGTAATGGATTAGTTCAGTCAAAGCCTAAGTGTGTACGGGTTCGTCGAGGCATAAGATCCTGGGCTATTAAGAAAATGGGGTAAAACCCAAAACTGGTCCGGGGACCTGGGTATTGAATGATATAGAAAAAGTGGTCCTAGACACAATTCCGCCAATTTATTTCACAATCCTGTATATAGGATTGTGAAATAAATTGCCAGACTTTTTGCTGCTTTGTAAACATTGGTGTTCACAATTATTATCTTTGGGTAGCATTATTAAGACTACTAACGCATTTGGCTTTCTGTTGCTTTTCTCTTTTTTACATTGCAGGATAAAGTCCCGTGGAGTAACTCAGATTTAATATGAGTTGTGCATTCATTATTGTTTAATAAATTGTGTCTAAGATCCTGGGCTAAGCATACGGTCAGCCTTAGTGGGCATACACTATGTGTGTTTGTCTGCTGTTTTGTGAGTACTGTGCATGAGAAGTTGTTGCCTGTACTGAGAAAGGGAATTTGAAGCATCACAAGTGGGAATTCTTGAGATTTCTTCAGGAAGCACACAAGGAGAGATCTTGAGGATTTTTACTTAAAGAGAGCAAAATCATGCTGGTTGAGATTTTACTGGAAATGAATGAAATCTTCTGAATGAGTGGGTATCTATAATTCTTGTGGAGCAGATAAAGCTATTTTATGTTGTATTTGTGTTTTCGTGACATTTTCTTGATTTGAAAGAGCAAAGAGAAACAACAGCAAACAGTTTTAGAAGGGAGGGTGAGTCACAATGAGGAGTTAGACTGATGTCATAAAGTGCTGTGCTGGTATTGGTGATTGGTGTGAAGCTGCACTGCTATTGGTGGATAAGAACACACAGTGATTGGAGGTAGAAACAATAATATGGAAGACAGAGTAGAGGTTCAAAAACAGATTGAATTGAAGTAAAGAATTCATGAAATTCTTTAAATTGTTAAAGGCTTTAATGCATAAGGATGAGCCTATACCAACAAGAGAAGGAGTTCCTGTTGCTCTGGAAGGTACACCTGATTTGCATATGTCATTAGAGAGGGGATATCATACTTGTACCTGGTTAGATAAATGGGTGAAATATACTGAAATGAGTATTTCCACAGTATGGGGTGTTTAATATAGGGATTCTAGAACATTTGAGAACACAGATTCATTATTTGAATGCTATCCATAGACCTATACAATATGAAGCCCTTGAGGAGTGGGAACACAAAGCAAATCGGAGAGAGAAAGAGAAATGTTAGGGGAAATACACTGAATTGATATGCAGAGGCAATAAGATGCTGTGTTGGAAGCCCAAATATATCCAGTAATGGTAGCTGATCAGAAGGATGGAGAAAAATGTAAGAAGAAAAGGGAACATACTGAGGAGCCAAAGAGTCAAATACTTTCGGTAACAGATGAGGGTACAGAGGATATAGATGACAAATTATTGAACAAACTTCTATTAAATAGACCTCCACCTTATCATCAAGAAATGAATAGTTCAGGGACAAATTGTTGTGGGTTTAAGGCCAGAAGCTTCACCAGAGGATTTGAATCCAGTTTACAAAAAGATATTCCTGGATGGAACTCAGACTCCTGAAAGAGCAGGGTTTTCAAATGTTGTCCTGACAAATAGTCTTGATGCATTATTAGATACTGTAGCAATTGTTCTGATTTTTTCTCTTTATCAGACAGGACAAGTAGTTTCACAGATCCATGCAATAACAGTTCCAACCGAAACTGTAGGAGAAATTAATTATTTACATGAAATGGAAGCGGGTGTCAGAGATCAGAGAACATTATGTGCTCCAGAAAGAACTTGAACTCATGAGAATAGTGTAGAAATGCGTAGTAGAATAAATTCCAACAGGGAATAAACATTTCAGATAAGAATCTTGAAACGCCAAGCAGAGGGCAGCGAGTGATTGCAGGGAAAGTGTTGCAAATAAAACAAGCATTGGCATAGCCAATAGGTCCCACTTTTGGGACCTTATAAGTGTTATCAAGCACAATATCCTTGGTGCAACAACATAAAGTGTTGCATGGCTAAACACTTATAAGGTCCCAAAGGCGAGACCTATTGGCTATGCCAATACTTGCTTTCAATCTGAATGAATGAGTGTGGGAGTCCAGTGCAGTGGTCTGCCGAATGTTCTGTAGAGGAATGGCAATTAGCAGCATCTGCATTTAGTGCATTCTTGGACTGAAGTGAACACACAGGAATCAAAAGGCTACCTCCCAAGAATGTTGCTTTTTTTTACTTTCAGTAAAAACCAGGACGAATATCTGGACCATCTTTCAGCCGCAGTGGAGGTTCCCAGCAAATAATATGTGAGCCTGTAGCTCAGACATGAAGCAGAAGAGGCAAAATTGTATATCGGATAATTAAATATTAATTATTTAACAGCTTTATATAGTGACGAACATCGTAAGGTATGAGAGCGCTTAAAGAACTACAGTGAGACAACAGTCATGTGGATAACACACTAACGCAAATTAGATGGTCAATGAATCAATCATAGAGCTGATAATAGCTACAACATAGCGAGTTAGAGAGAAGAGGGAAGACAGCAATGAGAACTTGAAAGAAGAGCAGAATGGGACATAATGCTGAAGAGGGCAAAGAAAGAGGAGTGTGATAGAAGAGGATGAGAATAAAGTGAGGACTAGAGAGCAGAACAACAAGATAGAGGGAATGAACGGCTAGTAGAGGGAGAGAGGGAAGGAGGAGAGCTAGAACTGAGCAACGAGAGGGTATGTTGGTGGTTGGGGGAAATGATAGAGTGGAAAAGGAGAGAGTGAGTTGGAGATAAACAGGAAGGTCAGCCGGGTGCAAGGACACATTAGTGTGAGATGTTGAAAAGAGGAGGAGGCAGTGCTGTAACACATACATATGGTGAGGAGGCCTGCACCTCCCATATCTCATGGATATTTATAGGCAGAAATGGGTGTTGATCCTCCTGCGCCACTGGAGCTGCAGGGGTCTATGTTATCTCCCTGGGTGGGGCAGGAGCAAAGGAAGAATTGGAGGGGGCCAAGAGAAGAGGAGAAGGTGAAAAGGGGGACGGGGAGAGAGAACGGAGAGGACGCTGGGTGGTGTGAGGAGTAAGTGGGAAGTTGAGAAAGAAGGCAGGGAATATTTAGAGGTAGAAGGGAGGGAGCGTGCCCAGAGGAGGGAAATGTTTGTAAAGGAGGAGAGTGAGTGCCAAGGAGTGAGAACAAACAGCCGGAGAGAAAACAGAGGGAAAGAGCGGGAAGTAGATAAAGGATGAGAAAGGTGTGGTGGAAGTAAGGTTAGAACAGCAGTAGGGGAGAAAAAGAGGAAATCAGAAAAAGTGTACAAAAAGAGACAACTATAGATTGGCTGAAAAACGAAATGGAAGGAAAGAGGAGCCATGCGGGAGAGGAAGTGGAAAGCAAACAATTGTTTGCAGAAGCAGGCAATTGGAATTACAAGAAGATTTAAAGGGGTAGGTAAAGTGTAAATGAATGTAATAACCCAGCAGGGACCAGAGGCCCGTGGCTCATTCTGGTAATACTGAGTAAGGATGTCATGGAGACCGTTTCCTATAAATTCCCTAACTAACAATTTCACTTAACCAAGTAGTGATTTTGCATTTGTTTCAAACCAGCTTTAATTACAGTGAATGGAAGTGGAATTTAGAGTGCGTATTGGTGCACGGTTCTGTCACGTGACGTCATAAAAACGTGACAAATGGCAAATACGTACCATTCTTGGGAACGGGACATTTGTATTGATCAGCAGCAAGAATATATAACATGGGCCACTGTAAAAATAGAAAGTATCTCCCACAATGCTAGCATTTTCTGACACCACTGCGTTTCAGGTCTGTGTTCACAGCGCCGCTGTCGAAAGACCTACAGTTAATGACTTTTTAATATATACATACATTTGCCTTTGACCCCGCCCATAAGATTAAATCACAGTCTCTGTAGCACTGAACAGTCTGCTTGGTGTATCAGTTAACGTACTGTGAGTTTTTTGTTGCATTGCACACGCTGTAAAAACCAGCGCGGTCGGGCACCGAAAATCGGCATTGGAATGCGCGAGCCCTTCAGGAAATTAATTAAAACAGCAGGTGGCAAGAAAAACTGACAACAGGCAGATGGCCCTGTGCGCCCTGCTGACTCCCCAGCCTTTCCCTCGCTGGAGCGAGTGCAAGCATATGGTGCCGCTGGCTCCTGCAAGGAAATTTCCAAACGTGCACGCGTTGCAATAGAAAGCAATGCAAAGCGCGCACGTTTTTAGGGAGAAAAGCAGATCGATGAAATGAGGTCCTCTCCTATGCAGCGCATGCATGCTGCGTAGGCGAGGCCTAAAAATCAGAGAGTAGAGTCACAGATAGAGCTTTACATATGTCATTAGAGAGGGGATATCATACTTGTACCTGGTTAGATAACTGGGTGGAAAGGTACTGAAATGAGTATGTCCACAGTGTGGGATGTTTAATGTAAAGTTTCTACAAAATTTGAGAAGACAGATTCATGATTTGAAAGTTATCCTTAGACCTATACAATATGAAGCCCTTGAGGAGTGGGAACACAAAGCAAATCGGAGAGAAAAAGAGAAATGTAAGGGGAAATACACTGAATTGATATGCAAAGGTAAAATGGGTTTCCGAGAAAAGGATATGGAGATGAGATGTTGTGTTTGAAGCCCAAATATATCCAGTAATGGTAGCTGATCAGAAGAAAGGAGAACAATGTAAGGAGAAAACGGAACATACTGAGGAGCCAAAGATTCAACTAATTTCTGTAACAGATGAGGGAACAGAGGATATAGATGACGAATTATTGAACAAACCTTTATTGAATAGACCTCCACCTTATAATCAAGAACAGAATAGTTCAGGGACAAATTGTTGTGGGTTTAAGGCCAGAAGCTTCCCCTGAGGATTTGGATCCTGTTTACAAAAAGATATTCCTGTATGAAACTAAAACTCCTGAAAGAGCAGGGTTTTCAAATGTTGCCATGACAAATAGTATTGATGCATTATTAGATACTGTAGCAATTGGTCTGATTGTTCCTCTTTATCAGACAGGACAAGGAGTTTCACAGATCCATGCAATAACAGTACTAACCGAAACAGTAGGAGTAATTAATTCTTTACATGAAATGCAAGAGGTTGTGAGAGATCAGAGAACATTATGTACACCAGAAAGAACAGGAGCTCATGAGAATATTGTAGAAATGTGTAGTAGAATGTATTCCACCATGGAAGGGGGAATAGAGCCATTAATAAACAACAAGCGAAGGTTGTGTACCATCAGTTCTAATGCAAATGCATGGAACTGCATGAAGTCCTGCTGCCTATTTTTCTGCTACGTTGGATCCTGTAGCTGCTGCTTTACCTGGATGTATGAAAGCCATCGCTACAATATGTGTGAGTTTGTAAAAATGTGAAAACATACCACCTATTAAGAAAATCATCCAACGCTCTCTCACAGTTTGGAACCAGGTTTCTGGCTCCTTTATCAAAGCGGAAGCGCGGAGATACTCCTTCGGGGACTGAATTGCGGCGCTATATAAGAGCATAAATAAATAAATAAATAAATGGCAAACAACAACTGAGTAGGTGCTCTCTGATAACCAGTTCGAACAGTCCTTTAAAATCCTGTTCCTTGTTAACCCTTACCCAATCAGCCAGTGCATCATTACATTCAATCCTCCCAAGACTGGTGAGACACTTTCTTACTGTCCCTGAACTTCAATCTGTACTCCTCTTCTCAGGAACAAGGTACTATACTTTGCGAACTGGGAATGCGACTTTCTGGACTCATTGCCATACATCAAGGGTGTTGAGACCATTTTCAACAGAATTGCAGCATGCAATACATCTGCATTTGCATTTGTTCACTATCTGTCTGTTTTTGGAGTGGTTTTTCTCTCTGTAATGGCTGACCAAGGGAGCTGTTCTGACATTGCAGCTAGTATGGCTTTGGTGTTGAAAGATACGCTATTTAACCATCTTGGTGGTTTGGCCTGTGTATAAAAGATTACACGGGCATCGTTTCACATTCATGACATTGGATGTACGACCGTTGGTAAAGTTTGTAAGTATGTCCTGAGTTTACAATTTCCTTTGTGTTGTAGGTGAAGTTACATGCTGTACAAGATTGGCATTTATAGTGACTTAGGGTGGGCGGTAGTCCACACAGTGAGGTGACTGTTTGAGTTTTTTTGTCAGTTTTCAGCCAGGTGTTGGCATGGACCTGTTTGTCCGCTATGTTGCTACCCCTTTTGTAGTAGAACAAGGGAGGTTCTTTAAAAGGTGCATGGGTACGTAGTATTGACCAGTTTCTTTTTAAAGCCTACTGACCAAGTTGCTAGAAGGGCTGTATGTTGGAACAAATGGGATGAATTGGTCTGTTTAGGTGAGGGAGAGAGTAAGATCTCCCTGTGGCAATACCATTCCCTTTTAGATGCACAGGATACAATTTGTTTCAGGTAGCCTCTGGCGATCAATTTTTGTCAGAGAATGGCTGCTTCATTAAATTAATCCTTGCACCATTTACAATTTCTGCAGATACGAAGAAATTGACCGTAGGGTAAGCCATCCCTAAGGCCTCTGGGATGATAGCTTGAGTACATCAGGAGAGTGTTATGCTCTGTAGGTTTGCGGTAAAGGGCAGTGTCAATTGTGCCATCCTCCACATGCAGGGTGAAGTCGAGGAAGGGTAGGTCATTGGTTCTAACAGCAGACGTGAATTTGAGGTGGTTTTGGCAATTACTAAGCCAGGTAAAGAAGGATGCTACGTCCTCATGTGTGCGGTGCCAGAGTGAGAGAATGCCGTCGATGTTAATGAGGAATGGATTTTGTGTGGATAGAAAAAGGGTAGTTTCAAGATGGTGGACATAGGGGATAGCAAAGTTAGGGGTGAAGCAATCCCCCATGGCTACACCTTTGATTTGTAGATAGAATGTTTCTTTGTAGAGAAAATAGTTTTTTTGTGAGTGCAATACATAGTAGATCAATGATGAAATCAGTAGGGATGCAAACTGGTCTGGTACGTGAGTTAAGGAGTTGTGAAATGACAAAGAGGCCTTCAGTGTGTTTGTGTATAATGCCTCGATATCTAGGCCTATCATGAGGTCATTCTTATCATCAAATGATGTGTCCTCAATAATGTTGATGAGAGTTTTTGTGGACCTTGGGTAGTACATAAATAACTGGAGTGTGTGGGTGTAGGTTGTTAAGGAAGGCGTGTTCTTTTTTAGTGATAATGGCAGAGTCTAGGGCATGTGTCGTAATTGATTGTATTTGCTTCCGAATTTAGGAGAGGGGGTCTCTGGGTAAAGGCCGATAGTGTGAGGTGTTTTTCAACAGGCGTAGGATCTCGTTGTCATAATTTTCCATGTCCATGATCACTATACCTCAACCCTTGTCTGCGGGTTTGATAACTATGTGTTGGTTCTCATGTAAATGGTCTAAGGCATGTTTCTCTTTGATGGATATGTTGTATGGGACAAATTCCGACTGGGATTGTAATTCCTTAATATCATCCAAAACTAGTCTCTTGAAGGCCAGGATTTCTGGAGGCATCATGGATGCAGGAGGGAGAAAGGTAGAGGCTGTGTGGAACTGTCTTTCATATGGGACGTTGGCATCTGGTTTGTCAGAGAAGAATTGTTTGAGGCGAAAACGTCAGAAGAAAAGGAGTAAATTCTCTTGTAGTTTGAAGAAGTTGCTGTGTTCTGTCAGGACAAAGGAAAGACCCTTGCTGAGGAGTTTAATCTCTTCTGACTAAGTTGCTAGAGTTGCCTGGAGAGATTGAACATTGGAACTGGTGAGGCATTAAGTATTTGATGGTCTGTCAGCACATCCAAATTGTTTTGCGTGGTGGGCAGTTGATCTGTTGTAGGATGCTGATGTGCCTCAATGTCCATTGAGGGAAGCATGGTGTCATCAGTGTTGGTTGGTATTTGGGCAAGTTCGGCTTCTTGTATGGCGATGGGATGGGACGTCATTGGGGGCTCCATTGATAGAATTTGCGATGGGTTTGTCGCTCGCCCGTGTACTGGTATTGATTGTTGGGTCTTGTTTGTCCCCGACAGCGTCCGCAGTTCCCTCCTAAAAAAATGTTAGGTAGTAAGGTTTGAGGATGTGGTCTGTTCTCTGGGCGATCAGTACTAGAGCCTTCTCCCTGGTCTTAGTCCTCTTTAGCTGTGTTAGAAGAGTCTGAGAAGGTGATGGCTTGATTGCTCAGATATCTGCCCCAATGTCTGCTTCTTTGTGGTTGGTAAGGTGTATTGAAGAATGTATCAAGTAAGTAGGGATATGAAGTGTCCTTGTTGTAGTTATTTATATATTTTTGAACTTTGGTTATCTTTTTGTTCTGCTCAAAGGTGTGGAATGCAGCCATGGTACTGTTTACTCTGTCCAATAAGGCCTTGGCGTCAGGGATGGTTGTGTCCTAGAAGAATATGTCTCAAGTTCTGCAATCTCTTCTAGTTCGTTGCGGCTGTGTTCTATGGCTGTGTCTATGCCCAACACCATCCAATGTCTAAAGCAGGTAGTGGCAAGGTGGCTGAAGTCAGTACGGAATTTTGGGTCTTGTGTGAAGATTGTCGGGACTTCACGTATTTGAAGACCAAGTGGTATGGTGTCAGATTTGAGCTATTCTGTTAGCATGCATGAGTGGAGGTCTGTTCAAATTTGTTTTTTCTTTAGGTTCTCGAGTTTCTCCAATAGAGCCCTTGAGGAATTAGGGGCTGCTGCGAGGGGGGTGGACGTGCGCGAAAGTAGTGAAGGACCACTCAAGATGCATTGGATGTAGTCATCCGTTTTCACTGGGGTCTCCCTAGAGGACATATTGTGTGTATTAATCACATTTAATGTGACAACTTAACCCCTTCCACGCTCATGACGAGCTGGGCTCGTCATGAAGTAGCTTCCCCGCACGCTCATGACGAGCCCAGCTCGTCATGATGGGTGGGATTTCCGATTTCTCAGCACAGCAGGGGAATATGCTGAGCATCCATGGGGTTAATGTGTGAGTTTAAGTAGAAAAACTCTCGCAACCCAGCGGTTTCTCAATAACAGAGGAACAAATAACAGGAGTAAGGCCTGTTAACCAGGTGAGACCGGGCGCAGTTTGCAACAAAAAACAATGTCTCAACTGGAAAATATTTAAAAGCAGGACAATTTGAAACAGTGAAATAATTCACAATTGGGAAGGGGCACAAAATAAAGGAGACGCCAAAGTAATTGTAGGGTGAACTGAAATAAACTATAATTCCGTAAGTGATGTCAGTGATGTCATCAGTGATGTCACTGACCATGTTATGCATGATGTAATATGTGACATCATCACCAGTGGATTGCGGGCGCGAGAGTTGCAGTTAGTACAACTAACTATAACAGAGGAATTTCAATGGTTTTGTATGAGTGAAATGTCCAGCTAACTATAACATTCCTAAAACCTATGGTTTTTCCAATGAATTTCTAAGTTTTGTTAAATACTAATTCATAACTATAACCTGCCTGAAACCTAAGGTGTTTTCAGTGAATTTCAAAGGTTTTTTAAATGATAGATCCTAACTATAACATGCTTGAAACCTATTTTTTTTCAGTGAATTTCAAAGGTTTTTTAAATGACGAGTTCTACTCATTATGTTGACCACTTCCCCATCTTTTCAACCAGAAACCAAATCTGCAATGCTGCATAAAAAACTCAGGCAATAGTTCCACTTACCACTAATAAATTAACATCAACATTTAACTACTGTAAGAACGTCGAACATGTACTACGTGAATTACATCGAACTCACACTCATGTTTAAAGAGCAATACATTTTAGAGATTGTAATTATACACTTCCGACACCCAACAAAATCACAATACTCAGCGCCACTACCACTACAATCACCCCCACGGATCTCTCCTTAATACTACCCCAGAGGCAGCGCAAAACAGGACAACAAACCTTTCCAAAATAATATATCCCCTCAACAGCACACTAGCTTGATCTACAGAGATGTGACAACCAAGTATGTATAAGGGAAAGAACTCGAACATCAACAATAATGTACACAACGCTAAGACTACCGGTGAAATACTTTACACAATTCACTATAGAAATCAAAACTTTTCAGTGTGTAGATATACCATTGATACGTGTAGTGTACTGAATAGTGGACGCAACCATATTATCTCAGACACTGGGGAATATTTTGGTCATGTAGCTGTGTTAACACCCCTCTTTAAAACAGAAGCGGAGTAGGCTAGTCCAACGTAAACAAAGTCAACGTACGACTAAAAATAATTAGGTTACGCCTTGGGCGTGGTTAACTTCTGCAAAGAGAAGAGACTGCGGTGCAGCGAAGGTCCCCACCCTGCCAAGTGGCTGCCGCCATGACCGCGTGCTTCCTTGATAGAGGGCGATTGCGAACTCAGCACCACAGCACCGCAGACATATGTCGACTATCGACTAGTGGTTTCCATCAACAATGCGGACAGCATGGTTCACAACTTGAATTCAACTTTGGATGTAAATTTGTCTTCAGTATCTGTGCTGAGAACTGCCTTCAATCTATTCTGCGATCAGTAGAGTTGACAACTTGATACCAGTTGAATTGAGCTTTGCATCAACACTACGGACAGCATTGAATCCAGACTTGCTTTATTTAAGGTAGAGACAATTGTACTGTGTCCTCAGATTCTGTTAAAGGTGAAAAATAGCATTCATCGATCTTTGTGTCAACTACTGCCTTCAATCTACAATGCGTACAACAGGGTTCACAACTTGAATTCAGCTTTGCAGCAACACTACGGACAGCATTGAATCCAGTCTTGCTTTATTTAAGGCAGAGACAATTGTACTCTGTCCTCAGATTCTGTTAACTGTGGCAAAATAGCATTCATCTATCTTTGTGTCGACTACAGCCTTAAATCTACACTGCATACAACAGGGTTCACAACTTAAATTCAGCTTTCCATCTACAATACGGACAGCATTCAAGATATCCTTGATTTATTTAAGGCAAAGATTATTTAGTTAAAGGATGCCACAAAAAACATTCCTCAATGACTTTAGTGAGCTCTGTTTTCAAATGTACACTGCGATAAAACGAGTTTACCGCTTGATACCAGTGGCGCATAAGCACTACAGACAACATAAAATTCAGTCTCGATTTATTTAAGGTAGAAAAATAGTACTGCGTCGTCAGATTTTGTTATAGTATGTAACAAAAAAAAGCATTCCTCGATGTCTGTGTCAACTACAGCCTTCGATGTACTCTGCGGACAGCAGGGTTCACAACTTGAAGTCACATTTGCATGTATACTACAGACAAAAAGGAATTCAATCTTGATTAATTTAATGCAGAGACAATTGTATTGTATCTGTTCAGATTTTTTCAGATAGAATGACGATTGTACATCATGCATTCCAGTAGAGAAGAGACATTATACCACTGCAACCCCCCTGAACCACGAATCATCAGAGGGTACACACACGCTGACTTCTTTCGGAACCACTAAATCACTTCACCAAAAGTCATTTCCCCATAGCCTTATTAAAGCAGAATTCACTAGGCAAAAAACATTGTTCCCAGTACAGCCTCCCTGCATCACGCATTATCGCAGGGTATGTACAAGCTCAGCGCCAAAGAGTGAACAGTTTTATGTCAGCAATGAGGCATACTATCACTTATAAGTGGAATTCATGCAGAATCCAATCGACAAAAGACATTACTCCAATTACTGTGCCCCTCTCCCCCCAGACCACGCATCATCGCAGAATATGTACACGCAAAGCACCAAAGATACTAGTAACTAAGTGCACCAAAAATGATTATCGTGTGGCATTACTAAGGCACCATTCACAACACCAAAAAACATTACTATCAGTACAGCCTTCCCGGACCACGCATCATCGCAGGCTGCACAGAACCTTCTTGTTTTAGATACCACTAACTCAGTAGAAACCAAACTAAGTATAACACCTATCAAACCCTACACAATATCCCTTAATTATGCTTCCTTGAAAAACCTATTTTATATCACTTGTACATTTAGTTGAATAATAAAATGCACGCTGCATACATGTTCCATCTTCCACTTCCTTTGCTGATGATGCACTTCACCCTAAGATCTACTCTGCAGACAGCAGGGTATACAACTTGAATTCACCTTTGCATCTACACTATAGACAGTAGGAAATCCAACCTTGATTTATATAATGCAGAGCCAATTATACTGTATGTATTCAGATTTTGTTAAAATAAGTGAAAAAACATTGTTCTATAACTCTACTGACTACGAGCTTCTATTTACACTGTGCACAGTAGGGTTCACAACTTGAATTTACTTTTTCATCTACACTACAGACAAGATTAAATTCAGCCTCGATTTATTTAAAGCAGAGAAAGAAATAGTGCTGTTGCACTGCTAGTATGTGCAAGCACCTTCAATAGCTGCATCAAGTGAACTATATAAACAAGATTGCGCCAAAATGTTCCTCCACCACCAGCAATACCAAGTACCTCTGGGGTATCACCTTCAACATCGCCACCATATGTCCCCAATTTGTGAAAGTTACAGTACACTGCGTGAAGAGGAATTGTGTAATTTGTTATGAGGAGCAATCAGTACACCTAGTTTTCACAGCAATTCATAACCATCGATGCTAGTTTTTTTCCCCCCTCAAAGTTCATATAGTCCAGTATGCAACAGTGAATGATTTCAGTACAGCCCGCACAGACTATGCATCATCATAGGGTGAGCACACAATAAACACCAGACGTACCACTAACTCAGTACACCGTAAATAATCTCCACATGCCCTTGTTAAGGCAAAATTCAATAGTCAAAACACATTTTTACCAGTGCGGTCTGCCTGGACCACGCATCATCGCTGGCTCCACTCAAACCGCTTCTATCTTAGTCCACCACAACTCATGAACTCTTTATGATATAATCTCCTGTGTATTATTTGACATACAATGCTCCTACCTTTGTACAGCAGAAGTCATAAACCGTTTATGATTAAATATCTGTATATGATATCATGATTACTATTCTACTTCTTACCAACAACAAGGTAATAAAATGGAGTCGAGCACACGTTCCGTACCTACTTCAACTATCTATCTGTGTCTGTGTATTTATTGTGTTTGTAAAATGCGGCTCCTCCGCCCTACCACATTATATTGTGCTCTAAATAGCGTATGCAACCATCTTACCTGTGACAGTAAGTGAGGGCTATTCCTTCTTTTTTTTGTGCATATTTATATAGCACAAAATCAACCCAAAACGAATACATTTTTAAGAACATTATGTCATTACTCTACAATACCAGGATGTGGACGCAACTCCGAGGCTCGAACACTGATATCCAGCACCAAGTTCTACAGTGTACCTGAATTACGACACATGTATATATATATTAGCTGCCCTTCATGTGCCAAAAACTGCAACTTAAACCTATCACAGCCCTGTATTACTACAGCTACAACACTCCACTGAATGTACAACAAAGATTCATAATCGCAGAAATACGTCATGTCCACCATCTTTTATGTATGGAACTATGAACGAATATAGAGTCAGTGATAACCCGTACCTTCCATGTTGGCCAAGTTGTGGGACTTTACAGATATAATGACACATCTGTTTTTAAGACCCGGGTGATGTCCTAACTACAAAACGGACACCCAAATCACTTGATTTCCCATATAACTCACGACGAGACCACGCCCATAGCTCTGGAATCATGGTTCAGAGCCTCGCGCAGCACTGGCATACGTCAGGCCAGCCCACTCCACTTACGCTTCCAGGAAAACACAACAACAAACCATTGCCCAGATTTAATTGTAGTGATTTCTTAGTTCCAAGTCTAGTTGTCAGAACGGTACACACACTCCCTCATGGCTGGTATACACACACACCACACCCATCCAGCAACTGCATCACAACACACGTGACCCTACCAATAGAAAAGACGGGGCGCATGTGCTCTACGCCATTTTAGAGTTGCTCCCATTCCAAGCGCTGTGATGGCCCGTCCTAGTGATTGAAATGCCTCATGTAGACCCGAACCACCGAGTAGGGGGTCCACCACTACGTGTGTGACCTCTTTTGTCACTGAGCTAGTGATATCAGAAGCACTGAGCGGGTGAGGAACCTGCGATGATGATGGGAGCATGAGTATGTTATTAGCCATACCGATATCAAGACTTGGCACCATATATGAGACTTCTTAGTGGTAGATCGGGACTACATGATGCAGAAGGTGTCCTGTCCACGAAAAGTTGAGTAGTGAGGCGTGGGTGCGCATCAGAGGGAGTCGATGGGCTGCAGCAGACTGGATAAAAAAAAGCGATGCAGCAATTTAGACAAACGCAGTCCTATGTAGCAGTTCTTTATTTGAAATGGTGCTGGAGAAGTTTAAGAAATCATCTTGGTACTTGAGCCAAGTAATGAAACTTTTGGCTGTCACTTCGTCCCCATCCCAGATGATTAGTATATCATACATTTCCAGGTGTTGATGTTGTTGTGAAAGGGATTGTCTGGGTGCAGGATTTTTGTTGTCTCCAGATGGTGAACATAGAGACCAGCTATACTGGGAGCAAATGTTCAGGTTCAAGTTGAGGTAGAAGCCCAAGCTACCAAGGAGCAAGAAGCAATTACAGACGCCCTTACCAGCATGGACCAAGAGGATGGGGCAATTTTCAAGTGCCATCCATGTATCCACCACAGCATTTTGGGCCGTCTCCTTTTCCACACCCCCATGGAACTACCCTCCTCAAGAATATGCTTTCTATGACCAGACCCATTTTTTAGGATCACGCTAAGGAAGAAACAAAGGAAGGAATCGAAGAAGAAACAATGTGCACTGGACACCAAAATAAGAGGAACAAGCAAAGGTATCAACCAGGAGCATGACGAAAGCATCAACAAGCAGAAAATGAACTTGGTGGTAAATCTGACAGATGGAAATCTTACAGCCGCCCAGATCTCAGTATTGGAGAAAGGATTAGGGTTTGCACCTACATCGAACATGGACAAATTCTTACTATGCAAGGAAATGCAAGAATTTATGTGAAGACTGAAATTACAAGTCTTTTTCGAGGATAAATAAAAAATTGAATGAAAAAATTGAATGAATGAATGAATATAAAACTTGTAAAGCACTAACTCTGCCCAAGGGTGTCAAGGTGCTAACAGTGGAAGATAAATGCAGACAGCCGAGGTACCCCTAAACCAATGAGGGAACAACCAGTTTTTTAACAATTTACGAAACAGAGTGTGTGAACATTGCCTGGCAATTTTGTCAGGAAGAGAATTCCACAACTTAGCAGCAGACGCTGAGAAGAATCTCCCACCCCATCTCAGCCGCTTAAGTCTAGGCACCATAAGAAGAAGCTTACTGGCCGACCTGAGGTTCCTAGTAGGGACGTAATGATTAAATAATGCTTTAATACCGTCCGGGGCCCGGACATAGTAGGCATTATGAGTAAGGCAAAGAGCTTTAAATGTGACCCTACGGTCAATTGGGAGCCAATGCAGAGACCGAATGGAGGATGAGACTAAGTGATGTTTAGGCATATCAGTCACCAGCCTAACCGCAGTGTTTTGCACCAACTGCAGATGCTGCAGCTGTCCCTTATTAATACCCAAATCAAGGGCATTGCAATACTCTAGTCTGGAGAGTATTAGAGCAACAACAACTTGTTTGCGGGCGGCGAGTGAAAGACACTGTGTGAACTTCTTTATGATCCTTATAAGCCCGGAACAAGTAGCCACCGTCCTACTGATCTGTAGATTGAAGGACACTGATTTGTCCAACAGGACTCCCAGGTTCCTACCATGGGAGACAGAGCCAGGGCAAGTACCCAAAGATTCGGGCCACCAATCCCCGGACCAGATGTTTGCCTTGTCCCCAAAAATAAGAACCTCTGTCTTCCCGCCATTCAATTTAAGATAGTTTTTGACCGTCCATGATGATACTGCCTGCATACAGCTTTTAAAATTGCAGGCAGCATCACTGATGTTGTGAGTGATGGACACCATGAACTGCGTGTCATCTGCATATGATAACGCTTCCAGACCAAACGATTTTACCACCTTTGCTAGCGTGGCAACATAAATATTAAACAATGTAGGGATTAGCGAAGAGCCCTGAGGCACCCCACATAGCAAGGGGGTTGGGTCAGAGTAGAAATTGCCCAGTTTCACCGTTTGGGTCCAATCACTAAGAAAGGAGGCGAGAAGACTTAGAGGCGAGTCTCCAACCCCTAACTCCCTGAGGCGATCTACAAGCCTCAGTGGAGAAAGGGTATCAAAAGCGGCGGTAAGGTCCAGTAAAATCAGCAGAGTAGTATGGCCTGCATCCACCTGAGTACGAATATTATCAAGCACCATGGGGAGCCCAGTTTCGGCGCTATGGCCATTTCTAAAGCCATGTTGAGACCCATCAAGGATTTGCTTATCTCTCAATAGGCACTCAAATGATGGTTAAGGTGGGATTCAAGGATTTTAGCTGGAGCTGGCAGGAGAGAGATAGGTCGATAATTCTTCAATTCTTTAATTCGAATCCAGCAAAGGCTTTTTTAAGAGAGGCCTAACTACTGCCGCCTTCCAGGCCAAGGGGTATTGCCCCTCCAAAATAGCCAGATTAAGGACAGAGGTGAGATGCGGTAAAATGGCCACTTTTGCACTCTTTAAAACTTTCAGGGGACAAGAGTCCATTGGCGAGCCAGACTTAGTTCCTTCTGACAACTGGTCTGTACTCTCCAAAGACATATTCGGGAAGGAGAGTAGGCTGGGGAACTTATTGTTGCTAGAGCTTTCCCCTATGCCACTTTCGTACTGAGTGTCCAAATCCAGATTAAGATTTTGGGCTTCCAACTAGGTGCATATCTCTTGGATTGAGAAGGATACAGTCTTAAAACCTAAAACCACCTTAACACCACTTGACTCCACCCTCCCCATAGAATTGCACACTTTTGAGAAAGCAGTCATGAAGGATTTGGAGGATTTAGACCCCACCACCAACCAAGTCTTTCAGAACATGACAAATGAAGAAAGAAAAGCGATACAAGGGCTAAGCAATAATCCCAAGCTGGTGATAAGACCTGCGGGCAGAGGAGGGGGGGCGATAGTCATACAATCTGCTGATCAATATGACCATGAATGTAGACGCCTCCTCCAAGATTAGAGGAATTATTAAATCCTAAATCAAGATCCAACAGACAAGATAAAGGTAAAAATAGCAAGCATGGTAGAAGAAACAATTGCTCAAGGATGGATGACCAAAAAAAGAGGGTGACTTTTTGATCCAAGATTCACCCAAAGAACCTCCCTTGTTCTCCCACAAAAGGGGTAGCAACATAGCGGACAAACTGGTCCATGCCATCACCTGGTCGAAAAGTGACAAAAAAATACAAACAGGTACCTCACTGTGGGGACTACCACAGACCCTGGGTCACTATAAATGCCAATCTTGTACAGCATCTAACTTCACCTACAACACAAAGAAATTTGTAAACGCAGGACATACTTACAAACTTAACAACTTTACCAACTGTCGTACATCTAATGTCATCTACGCGATACAATGCCTGTGTAATCTTTTGTACATAGGCCAAACCACCCAGATGGTTAAACAGCGTATCTTCCAACACCAAAGCTGCATCAGAAGCAATGTCGAAACAGCTCCCTTGGTCAGCCATTACAGAGAGAAAAACCACTCCGAAACAGACTTGACCTGGTTGGTGATTGACCACGCCACGCTTCCACTCAGGGGTGGCAACCTACAGTTGTTATTAAACAAATGCAAATGCAGATGCATTGCACGCTGCAATTCTGTTGAAAATGGTCTCAACACCCTTGATGATTGGAACACAGTCATTACAGCTCCAAGAACCTACCACTTGTTTCTGGCCCATTTTTCACTCAGTCCAGTACCCACTATACTAAGTACATAGGTAGATACCTATCATTATATCATGTATTATTGTCCCCACTGTGCTATCATTAGATCACACTATGCATCCTTAATTGTTGTTAACTTCAAGTGCCGTAATTGTTATCTGTGTAATTTTCATCTGCGTAACTTTGTTGGCTACCTTGAATTGGTTCCATTGGCTGCATCTTATGGCTACCAGTGTGGTCACTACACCTTCACGTGACTCACTGTTCTATCCCTGTTTGACTATTCATTCTCTCCTTGGCACTGTTCCACCATTGGGGTAGGAACATAGTGACATTGCTACCTTAGCCCCATGCAATTTCTTAATGATTAAATGGTTTTCATAATTTTTTTACGTTTGCCTTTCCACATTTACTGTGCCCACATACAATAGTTCTCCTTCATTCAACTGATATTATTGTGTTGTTACGACAAATATTCTCATTGTGCTTGTTTATAATGTGCACATGCAATATGTCGATTACGAGTCACATTAATTATCATTATGACATCTGAATTATTTTTCATTGATCATTATTGATTTTGTAATCGAAGTGCAGCCTTGAACCTGGCTCGCTCGGTGCACTTCCTTCCTTAATTGACACCCCTTGGTCCCCCCGGGGCTTCTTGCCTTTCCTTTCCTTTCCCCTGTCTGGTGTTCCACCCCTCATGACTCACATGATGTGACCCCTCTCCTTTTTATCCTCCCTTCCCTTCACACCAGTGTGCACGGACCCTTTACTCGTCCCCTACCCGACTGCAGCACAGAGGTTTCATTCCTCTGCCACAGTGGCTGAAATCCTTTTGCCATCGCGCCACTACGTCCCTTGATCTCATCCTGACTTCAGTCTTAAGTAAGTGTTGACTCAATTCGGACATTACCGACCCAGGCAATCGGTTACACAGCCCGTTTTTCATGCCAGCATGACTCTGTCCTCCCGCACCTATTTTTCAGATCCGTCATCCATGCCCATTAACCGGGCCGCTTCTGTGTATACTGTCAAGGCTCATCCCTGGCTCCTCATAAATTGCCGACCACATTTATGGACCATAGTATCTGGGTAATTATATACACACTGGTCCAATCCTGGTTCCATACCTGTGGCCAACCAGGCACGCTGAATGTCCTCTTACCCTGTCTCCTTCCCCCACAACACTTACACGCATCCCTGACGCCTCGCAGATCTTTATTACTTCTGGATCACTCAAATCCTTACCATGGACTTTCTTCACTAGGTAATTTCAACTTATCTCATCTATTGTCCCCTCCCACCTGTCTTATCTATTGTCCCCTCTCCCTCGGACCACTCAGGTGTTGATCCATTCTCCCTTTCCTTCTCCTATAGAGTACTCCCCTCAAACTAATGACCATTGTCCTGATGATGACCTGCAATCATTCAAGTTGGAATGCCGTCGTCTACCCAGCCTAGAACTCAGGCGCTGTTGTGGTTAATGTATTTATCTGAATGTTTTGTACATAAACACTGTATATAACTTGCAAATGTTGACCACCTTAGCCTTACTTGTTATCGCCGTTCACACTGTTCTCTGTACCCTTGTGTCACTGCACCGTCCACCCTCACTAGCATGCCAAGTGCTCAATCTGTGTGTTATGGTCATTGCATAAACATGTACTGCAGTGCTTCTATACTACTCACGGAATTATAGTTTATTTCACTTCACTCTGCTATAACGTTGTGGTTTCCCTTCTTTTGTTCCCCTTCCCATTTGTGATTTATTTCACTGTTTCAAATTGTCCTGCTTTTAAATATTTTCCGGTGAGACATTGTTTTTTGTTGCAAACTGCTCCCGGTCTCATCTGGGTTAACGGGCCTTACTCGTGTTATTTGTTCCTCACTTCCAAGCACTGGCGCCTGCCTGGCCCAATCTCAGGGACGCACAGGGTGATGTTAATCACATATTTCATTTCATTTCATTACAGTATTTATCACACATGCCAACATTTTAGAAAGGGAAAGTGGGAGGTTTTAAACAAGCATTTGCAATGCAAAAGGCCTCACATTTACGCGAGACCTATGGCATTGCATCCCGGGCAATGGAGGCAAGGCACGGACAACGGGAGTGCTGGTGGGGGAAGGGCAGAGAAAGCATGGATGATGGGAATGCGGGCGGGGAGGGGGTCAGAAGGCACGGAAAAAGATAGTGCTGGTAGTACTACTGTATGGTGTAACACTCAAAATGAAGGGGCCAGTAGCCATGTAAGGGTACAGATGATGACATGGCATAATAAGGAGGGACTAACAAGCCTCATAATCAATCAGAAGACAGCATTTAGAAGGACAAACACACAAGCCAACGAAAAGTATGGGTGGGGTAGTGGGCGGGGCTTCTCTCCTGTACTGAACTAACCCAGATCGATCCCAGAGCAGCGCGTGTGCGCTGGCTCAGGGCTCGACCTAAAAATGGCATGGAAATTAACATCACAAAAACCAAGGTAAAGGGGGTCACTCATAAAATACATAAACCTCACAAGTGGAATCTTAAGGGAAGTCATATTGGTAATGTAAAGGAGTAACATTACCTTGAGGTAACCATCGTTTGAAGAGGCTTTGTTCTTTCAGAGAAATGTCAGTCACTCTCTGACCGTAGTATTTCAAAGATTACGCAAAAAACTAACAGGACCTATAATTATTTTTGTATTTATGCCTATTTGTGGTGCCTTTTTAATTTTCCAAAGCTAATTTCTCTATGAAGTGATTTTGATCAATTATACATAATCAACAAAAACACCACTACATGAACACAGCCCAGATTTATGAAGACAGACTGTAAAAACAAATCTCAGAAAAAGGACATTAGAAAAACTGGCATCATATAAGAAACAATGTAATGAATTCATGTAAATGTACATATATTTATTATTACCCCTGGAGTTAGTAAAATGTGTACAACTTTTATTATGTGTTTAACATGTTAACATGGGCAATGTTTGTGTATTAAGGGCCAGATTTATTACGGGAAGATGATGCAAGGCAGCCCAAATCCTTAATTCAGATTTAGAAACCCACACAAGGGGTATATGCACCGTATAGCAATGTAACACAAGGCATCTGCTTGTGCTGCATTACCTTACATTTCAAGGGAGACACTCCGTGGGTGGTTAAATGCATCCACATGTGGATTGGATGCAATTTCAGATTTACGAAGGTTTGTACACATGGTATAGCATCTAATCCATATGCCTCCCACAGGATGTCATGACGAGAAGATATATCCATTTTGTCCTCGTTATTGCCTCTTTCTATGCACGAGACATTCTTTATCACACATAGAAAGAGTAAAATGTCTCTTTGATTATTTGTGTGCCTTATCCCTTCCTGCACAAACATAATCCTGTTCATAACTCAGGCAACTTTGTACTTTTGGTGGAAGGTGAATTTTGCTTTATGTAACAACATTAAGATATGTAAATGACTTATTATTTTAACATTTAAAACTATGCTTCGCTATTGCGATATCATTATTGGTGTTTTAATTTAGTGTTTTCCCTTCCAACGTCACCTGTGAACAGCACTCTCTTGCGTTTTGGATATATGTATGCAAGAACAAATCCTGAAACATTCTTTGGATTATCACAAGGGGTGAATCCAATGTGGTGCAGTCTTGCTTGTCAAAGGCATTGTAAAACAGTGTAGCCAATTAATAGAACAGAGTATATATTCATTTTTACTACTCTCTGACTATTAATCTTGAAAATGTCTAAGTTTCAGCTAGAGCTTATGAGCTACATTTTATATAGGCCTTTATTCCATTGATCAAGATTCAAGTATACAAATAGCATGTCTTTATGATTTGTAATAGCTGTATATCCAAGGAATCTAAATTGAAAGGCTACATATGGTAACAACTGCTGTTAAATTACCCATAGCTAATTGGCATCTTAATTGTCCTTAATCTGAAATGGACAATTAAACATGTTCTGGACTATTAGCTGGTTCATATTTTAGGTGTTCAGCCAATTACACATTTCCTAAACTACTCTATTACTGCGCACTTGGATAATTTGTCCTCCAGAAAACGTCATTACAGTGAAGAATGCTTAACTGTTTTACGTTGTCTACATTCATAGGATCATAAGCAAACAGAAGGCTGTACATTTCAAGTTGTCATTTAGTATCATGAGAAAGCCATGCACAACTCTTCTCTGTGTCATGAATTTGCTTTCAAAGAAACAAGAAAACTGCAAAAAAAAAAAAACCAAGTGAGAAAAAACAGGAAGCACCCCACATGAAAGAATAGAACTGAGATGTTTAAGCTGACGAAACAATAAAGCATTAGATTGGGGCACAAAACTGGAGCTCTCAGCCACAGCTCATACTATCCACAAATTCATGTGGTTCAAGAGCAAACGCCTGCCCAAATGCTAAGCATCACTCTCTCCTCCTAAAGTGGCCTTTACAGCCTCTAGGCACCCCAGAGTGAACTCTGTCAGAAGCTGACACAGTGAGAAATACACACATAAACACGTTACACAGACACACATGTATATGGCAGCATATATGCAGCTGTGGAGTCCACTCTAAACAACAAATTTACCACGCTGCCCAGTTAGGGACAAATTAAGGCACAACATTTATGAGCATCAGCGACCAAATGACAGTAAGCATGTACTGTCCCTGTTTTCAAAGCGGTGCACCTTTAACTAGGTGTGCCAGACGCAAACACTGATAGTGCACCCTATAACTGAAAATGTGCTGCCGTAAGACAGCCTGCTTACATGTAGTCCCTAGGAAAGGCACAAAAATAAAAGATGAACCCGTTGATTGAAGCTCCAGTTAGCCTTTCACGGTGCAGGCAGCAGGGGAGCAGGGCCGGCTTTAGGGCATTGCGACCGGTGTGGCTGCACTGGGCGCAGACCTGTGGAGGGATGGCGCTGACCACAGGGAGGCGCTGTGTTTAGCAATAACTTCTGATTGAAGAGATGAGGGCACTTTTGCCTGGTGGCAGTGAGAGAATCTGAGGAGGCGGTCATGGGTGTGGGGGTGCCAAAAATGGTTGTCACACAAGGCCCCACCAGCAAGGGAGGCAAAGATTGGTTGCATTTTGCATGGCATTCTGTACATGGCTCCGATCAGATTGCCTCATAATTCTGCAAGATAGGTGTTATACACCACCTTCATCTAAGGGGGTCAACTGGGTACTCCATCTCGTCCATCACAAGAGCCGATCTGTGTGACTCCTGAAGGAGCTCCTTTCCGTATAGAGGGATACTCCTCTAATGCTTCACAGGCTCGCAATGACAGGCCTGGAAGCCCATGTTGGAGTCGCAACTTTCAGAACCCACAACTACCACAATGATGTTGGGTTGCAAGGCTTACAATAAGTGGACATGCCCTGAAGGGTGCCATGAAGTGCTGGTGTTGTTTTATTTATCAGTAAACCACCTCCCACTCCCCTCTGACCTGAGACACAGCCATAAATAGTCCTCTGTTACCCACCACAATTGAGACCCACCCCCAGAGGATCGAGGTACTGCAAGTTCCCTTATTTTTAATCAATCCTCCTGCTGCTACATTGAGTTTTGGAGACTTACCTGCAACATGTTAAGTCCAATGACACACCACACTGTAGTGTCTTGATGATTTATTCTCGAAGCTCAAATACCTGACAACAGCTCTTCCTACACTTCCAACCGTCTCCACAGACTTACCTCCCCCAATGCTCACATTCTAGAGCTCGAGCTCACCCATGCTCTCACATTTCAAGCCACTCTCGCATTCCATGCCATGCCATGCCTCCTAGCTGTCCTCTTTGGCGTGCGTATCACCGCTGAAAAGATCACTGCTAATGATCCGTCATCTCTAAAACACAGACATAATTAAGGAAATTAAGCTGATGCCGAGTTAGCTTAAAGCATAAGTGGTAACCCCGCCGTCATAAACACTCTTACTTTCATTGCAGAAGAAAAAAGGTGGCTTTAGTAGATTGATGGGTTTGGCATCAGATTTGAGCTGTTTATTGCCAATCTTTTAAATCCAATGATACACAACACAGTAGAGAAGTGTGGCTCACTGGTTAGAGGAGGCAGACCTGGAAGCAGAGGTCAGCCCGGGACCAGGGTTCAATTCCCGGCTCGGTGGGGTCTTGAGTCCTAAAATGTCCATGGGCTCGACAATTCTCGCTCCGGTGCCTACTCGATTTACGGGTTCACACTCTGCAACTCTGGGCAATAGCTTGCTTAATCTCCACAACGGCCCCTCGCGGCGGGATGCCTGGCTTTCACCTTGCGGATACCCTGCCGGGGTTATCTCACAGGGGAATACCAGGACGGGTTCCCTAAGCAAGCGCTTAGAAACCGCTTGGTGATTTGCGCTATATAAATTCCTGTACATTTACATTAGTGTCTTTTAATAATGTATTTCCCTGGTATCAGCTCTTCCAACACCTCCAACCATATCCACAGACATAACTCCAGCAATGCTCTCACTCTCTGCATGCCTGTCAAGTACCACGCATCAGGTGTTAGACCAGAGAGAGACTTTTTTATTCTGAGTCCCCCCTAAGCAAAATATTTTGAAGTCGGGCCCCACTCCAAACCTTTCTGGCAAGGATTGGGAAGCGGGAGGGACATGGCTACGTGCAGGGAGCGGGGCTTATGAGATGATTTCAGGAATACTTTTTCTATAGCTTCTGAACTGCACCAAATATGAGACTTATAAAACAGCAAATGCATTAAACAAAAACAGATAACCCAAACAAACTGCTCCCCATAATTGGGGTGGTGTGAGCCCCTCACACTCCTTGACCCAATGCAACTATTCCTGCTGCTCTAATGATAACTGCAGTCCTGAGTAGCAGGCTATCTCCTCTGCCTCTTTTACCTCTTCCCCACTATGATGGATCATCACCTTTGTCCTAATGCTTGAAAGGACAATAAGCTCCGAGGCCCCTTTTTTAAAGGTATAAAGTCATCATTGTGATGCAGGGGGCCCCCCACAACCCTGGGCCCCAGTCCTCATGTATCTGATCCTTTATCACAACCAGCAGTGGCCACTTACACACTTGGCAGCAGTACCAGCTTCGCTAACGAATGTCACTTTTAAAAAAACAAAAACACTTATTGTCTCCTTCTTTGGGGTATCTCTCTGAAGAAGCTGTCTGGACATTTATAAACATAAAAATGAATCCGCATATAGTGCTCCATATTCTAGGCCTTCTCTTTGACAATATCTAGGAATCACGCTCCTTTCCTCTGTCTCCTAGACCATTACTGTGAGGCCCCAAGGATCGAGAGGATTAGGGCTCTGCATCTGAATGCAACCCTACTGGCCTTCTGCCTGCCACCCCATGGACTCTGCTTTCACACAAAAAACTGCCCCTGAATGGTTAATACTGACTTTGAGATGCCTCTGCCTGAAATTGAAGTATGTGGTGGTAGTGCAGAAAGTTAAAAAAGAAAAAATGGAATTATGAGTTTCTGCAGCAGCAGCGTTTTCCACATAATTATCAGTTTACTGCATTTGCTACATAATCTGCGTGACAAAGTGTTCCAGAGCAGTGGAAGGCCCTTTGCAAAGATTGACTGGTAATCTTGTAGTAGCTTACTGCTGTATTTGGGTGCTACACTGGTACTAATGAGGTGAAATATTTCCCCTGACCGCTTTACCGTAAGTCAAAATGACAAAATAATGAAGTAATGCTAACCATAAAATGTGGCACATTGTGCTGCATAATTTACCTTTTTTTGCTGCATAATTAAGTGAAACCTGACGCATAATGTTGTCCTCTTCTGCTGAATAATTCCAGTGGTTCTGCTTAGAGCTTTATGGTAGCAAATATCTATTCTTTTGGAGATGTAATGTAAAGGAGTTATCAGCTGGGATCTGGAATAGCGGACACATTTACAAACATGTCTGCATTAGATACAGTTTGGTTACTTATTACTAAAAAGTATGTTTTGTAAGAACTTGTTTTATATCTATCACTGCATCATTTTGCAGCAGCCTAGCTTAGAGTATGTAAATAGTGTTTTAAAATAATGACTTACATATTCACAGCGCTTTCTGCCACAGGCTGGGACCTCATAGCACTATAAACAGGGCCATTGGAATTATGCGGCAGGAGAAGGCCAAATTATGCAGCATGGTTGACTAAATTCTGCAGCAAGCAAAGGCAAATTATGTTGCATATTTTGTGATAACATTACTGCACTATTTTGCTATTTTCACACCTGTTAACATTGTCCTGGCCTTTATTGCCCCTCATAAGTACCCTGCTAACACCCACATATAGCAATAAGCAACAGCAAGGTGACCAGTCAACTATTAGAAAGGGCATTCAACTGTGAGGTAACATGTGTTGCTCCATTTTTTAATCTACAAATTATGCAGCAGATAATGGATTATGTGGCAAATGCGGGAAAACCATAACTATGCGCTGTGAGTGCAGGGTGAGCATGAAAATGAAGGGCGAGACTGAGGAGTGAGTTGTATGAATGCAGGTCAATTCCCAGACACTTGAAGTTAATCAGCATGTTATTGATGGTGTATAGGGTTTCAAATATAAGTTAAACTATTGCTATTATGGAATTAATCAGGGAATTGAGGGTGAAGGAAATAATAATGTGCTGATCCTGCTACAAACTTCCAGTCTTATGATTAGGTTTGCCATCTCATTATTTTGATGTTGCAGACAGTACAAAAATAAAACCCTATTTTCAGCACTTATCTGTGCGTACTTTGAAAAGAAAATATAAAGCACTTATGATTGTGTTCTGGGGCTGCCTGAATGTTTCATGACTGAAAATAAAAAGGACAGAAAGTCAAATTACAAATGAATATATACTTTTTTATTTAAGACCCTATTTAGTGTCAAAGCAAGGTATTTGCAGGCTCTTTAAACATACATGGCTGGCATTTTTTCTATTGGCAACCCTTTTTCATATTCCTTTTCATGAAATGCATTTTCACACTACAGGATTAAATTTAAAATACAAATGTAAGGAATAGGCAGAGTCGGGGCCCAGGGGGGTACTGTAAAAAGAAAAAAAAACGAAGCCTTGGTAACCAGTTTTCAAAGATATGCAATGGTGAAAAACTCGGGCGTGCTGGAAACTTAATAAGACTCCAGACACTGACCAGCCTAGCCCGCAGCAGCACACGTACTGACCTCTGTCCACATGGCACTCTGAGGGCTTCGGAGTAAATGAAGACAGCCTGGAAATGCAGCAAATAAACATCGCTGCACTTCCAGGCGTCTTCAGTTACATGTGCTTGCAGATTCCTTTGCGCCACCCTGGGAACCCATCCCCCCAGGGGGGCGCGCCCCACAGTTTGAAAACCTGTGATGTTAGACTAATGCATTTCAGTGTGGCGATCTGCATCACTGCACTGAAATGCAAAGCCACGCATGAGTGGGATAGCCTGCCTCAGCTGTCATGAAGATGTAGTACTGCCAAAATAATTCAACAATGCTGTGTGATAGAAACTAACGCCGGATTGAAAGCTGAGCTCTGGTGGGCGTAATGCTTTCAGCAGGCTAGTGAGCTGGTTAAACTGAGCTGCAGTGCTACAATGTAACAGTAGGCTACTTCCAAACATGACCGCCCGACCTTCCCTTCATGGACTGACATCAGGATAGACAGTGTCCAATGGCTACCGCAACGTCAGGACTCATGATGCAGACTTAAAATGGTGCGAGCGCTACAGGTGGCTCAGGCTGCAGTTCCTCATGAAAAGTTGTGATAGGCTGCGGTGAAATTTAAAATCAATATTGATCCTCCCCGCTAGCGTTACTAGATCAAAGTCCACAGCGTGCTGCCCGCTGGAGCCCAGAACACCCACTGAGCTGCTCTGCTGAGCTGAGTATGAATGCCCAGTTGGCGGGCTGTTTGTTCCTTGAGCCAGTCGTAACGGCCACTGGGCGGCCAATTAAACCGAAATGCTGCGACTTGCAAGGTGAGTCAGACTGCTAATAAAAATGTGCTTAGTGGCATTCACATGTGTGATACCGGTTATCACTCACATGCCCTGTGCTAGTGCGGCAGCTGTCTGCAAGTTCTGTGTCATGTGC
The DNA here is from genome assembly GCF_964261635.1 of Lissotriton helveticus. NCBI lineage: Eukaryota > Metazoa > Chordata > Amphibia > Caudata > Salamandridae > Lissotriton > Lissotriton helveticus. The sequence goes on along the minus strand of NC_136067.1, from coordinate 467,854,907 downwards.
TGACTTTGGCAGCCCATCTGTGCCACTGGCTGCGGGTCTGGGCCCGCGCACCCACCAACCAGGGAGACTTGGCTTTGGGGTAATTGTTACAGGCAGCCAGCACCAATGCACTTATGCCCGCCACGGCCTTAGATGTCTCCATATTTCTGAACGTATCGGGGAAAGGAGGCGCACACCTGTACTAACATGTATACACTTTGTTATGATCAACTAACAATGGTGCTACAGTTTGGCGCTTGTTGCCTGGACAAGCGCGGGAATACAAGGAGAAAAAATACTAACCAGCTTGGTAGTATAAACTGTGCACTGTGCACTGGACTTATATAAGGTCCTGCAGTATTCAAAATTATATTTCAACTGTAAGTCAAGTAAAGCAATATGACTCAATCGATGTTGTATTGTATTAAATCATCATATATAAAATCGCATAACCATTAATGTCAAAAGCAAAAAAATATCGCAAACATGTGATGTCATACATAAAAGTCATATTGTATAGTCATTGCATCATTTACCACACATCAAATCATACATAAATGATACATGAATTTTTCAAAGAACAGCCCGATGCATTTCGGGACTGGGACGTTCCTTCGTCAGGGGAAACCTGTGAACAAGAACATCAGTGTCACGATAATGTTATTAGAATGTTGACTGGTTAATAAGACACAACAAGACGTGTATCCCACTGAATAAAACATCAAATCAACAGGGATCCTGAATGACTACTGTGTATATAAGAGAAAAAGTGAATAAATAAAGAATGAAAAGAAATAGCCACCCGTGTGTAGTGTTAATAAAATAAGTATAATAATCTGAGCTGATGTGTTCATAAAAATGAAAAAAACGGAAAAGTGTAAAGAAATAGAGAAAAGACACCTAAATTGCGTGTGATACACCATGAGATCTACACTATAATGAACACCCGAAAAGGAAAGGCACACAGTTAAAAACCAGACACGATACCTGGCTGAGCACTCTGAACAGCAATTTGCAACAATCAGCTCCAGTGCAGAAAAAATATTAATGTAAATGAAAACCACTCAGTGGTAAAGACAGCGTGAAGACTCTCTGTAATGCAAAAGCGGTGAAAACTCACCTAGTAAACAACTGGATGCCAAGGTCAAAAACACCTCCACAAATGCATCGTGTGTGGAAACGTTGAAATTGTAATGTAAAGCCAGTATAACATAAGCCACCGTTCACGGACAAACATAGAAAACATATAGATCCCTAAAGGAAACCGGCACTCACCCGAAAGAGGCAGACGTTGCTGATCCAAACCGTTATTCAGGTGGTAGAGTTCAGAAAGACTGATACCTGTAACCAAACGACCACAATAAAATGTGGATCAAATACCGTCAATCAAGATGATATGACACAAAAAACTGAACACTAATAAACATGTACCTGGGTAGGAGATCGAACAAATCTGTTCAGGACTCCTCTGTACTCATAGCTGCTCACGGCTAAATTTCGGGGTGGACGGAGTCTCTAGAGGGCTCCGCTATACACATGATAATGGACATGAAAAGCGGACTGGGTTATCCTGAAACAGCGGTGGCCATCTTACTCGAGGGGTCGCGTGGACGCAGTGTACTACTACGATACCATACTGCTGCTAAAAAACCTGAAAACCCGGAAATGTCCTAAAGAAAAGATGAAGACACACTGAATAATGAAAATAAAGTACAATGTCCGAGCCATTAGAAATGAAAAGGAGAAACACCTGCACGAGTCAATAGACAATCCCCAGGAAGTACACATGTAGATGTGCCTGCCCTGCCGTGGGTCACAAAAAAATTTGTGATATCAGAAAAATCAGAGTGTTCAAGCACGAAAATATAAATGCTTGAAGAGTGAGTACAACCTGAAGTCTCTTGTTGTAAGCTGGTAAAAAAACAGATACAGATAGCTGTGGCAAAGAAAACTGGTGAGCTGAGAGTCCGATGAAACAACTGAAAAAGATGAAGAAAATAACATAAAGTAAAAAGGAGGTTAATAAGAGATATACGAAGGTGAAAAGGACCCCCACCATGTGCTTACATCTTGATGGGCGTGCCCTAATGTGGTATATACACATCAATGAAAACTAAACTTTACAAGAAACAACTCATGTCAAGCCGGTCATTAAGACCTGTGGGGCACATGATACCTAAGGTTTTGATCCAGAAAATTTCCTATCGCTGTCCATGCCTGGTTCCACAAGCAATTGTTCAATGACTTGAAAGCGTAATTGGGAAATGGTATGTTTGGCATCGTCCCAATGAGTAGCAATGCTGGATATTGTGCTTTTTTGATCGTATTTTGCTTTTATGTTTCGTGATACGGATTTTAAGTTTACGTTCTGTTTTGCCCACGTAGGCTTTCCCACAGGGGCATTCAATACAATAAATAAAATTTAAGGAATTGCAGTCTCTGGTGTGTTTCAGCCTGATTTTTTTGTCTGTTAAGGGGTGAGTCAAGGTATTTCCAAGAATTGCATTGTTACAGTGAACGCAATTATTGCACTTTTTGAATCCCTCATGTTCTTGCTGTATCTGGGTTGTTTGAGGTGCGTAAATTCTTCCCCTTTGTATACGCAAAAAGAGTTTTTTCTGAAAATAAGCCATTAAACTCTTTTTCACTTTGCAAGAAGTCCCACCGACTATTAATGATCCTTTTGACAGACTGAGATACTACTGTGAGTCTTACCTGTCATATTGGCAAACATTGAGTTGCCTTTTTACCTTTAATAACTGCCAACTTATGATTGGGACCTGGTATCAAGTTCATGTTTGGTATCTATGAAATTTTAATGAAAAATTCTCTTGAATGGTAAAGTCAGATTTTTAGCTCCATTTTGAAAATGCCACTTTTTGAAACTTGCTATTTTTATGCCCTTTGTAACTTCAGCCTATCTTGGACTGGGAGTAACTTTCCATTAGACTTTGTGAATTCCTCCCAGACAGTCACACAATAGAGGGATTAGGTGTGCTAAAAGGGGCATCTGCTGACAGGATGGGGTTGCGGAGTTGAGCATATCCCTATATATAAATAGGGTGTGCTCCGCCGTCACACATAGGACCTAATACCTTCACATTGTTACTATATACAGCTTGGAGCCAGGGATCAGGAGGCATTAAAGTCCATGCACCTCAAAGAACCTTTCTAGAAGCAAGCTTCTTCCACCTTCCAGACGAAAGGCAGTGAAGGTATAAAAATAGGACCTTCAGACTCACTCTTCAGTTCACTCCTGGACCTGCAGAAGGACTCCAAGGTGACTGCCTATTGCTGTGACCTGCTGTGCACTCTGCAAGACTGCTTTGCTGTACCTGGATGGACTACTTTGCTGCCTGGACTCTGCATTGCACCCTTAGAGGCCAGCCCTGCTGTTGAGCCCTGCACCTTAACCTGAACACTGGAGTACCAGAGTAACACCAAGGGATAGTTTGTTGGCCTCCTGTTCAGAGCCACAGGGACACACAAGGCTCCCACCATCCTGAAACAACACCAGGACCCACCATGAGTGAGTCCTGGAACCCTGATGTGGTGCCCCGATAGTCCTTGGGCCTTAGTTGTGGTGCAAATGGTGCACAGAAGGCCAAATACCAAACTAAGGACTTAGAACATGTTTCACCAAAAACTGCTCCAAGAAACAGAAGGAGACCTGGACCAATCTGCTCACCTTTTGGCACAGGGTGCGTTGCCAATCGGATTGACTTTGAGTCTTCTCCAGCTACATTCTTCTATGCAGCTGCAAATCCTTTTCAGCCGTTTTCTCGCCAAAGGGTTATCACAGCCTCGCAGAAGTGTTTTCAGCAACAGCCTTCTGCCTTGCCCTACGGGAGATTTTTCTCTTCCAAATAACGATTATGTCTGAACATGGAAATTCTCTTTGTGGCTTCAACCAAATGCTACTAGACGATGACCCTCCCTTTTCAGACACTTCCTGCAGCCTTGACCTGCTGCTGTTTCCCTTTTCAGGACACTTTTCTCAGAAATTCTCCTTAGTCCGAAGCTAAGTGCTGAAGTAGGCCCAATCCACTTCAGGTACCTGAACCGCGCTCCATCGTGGTTGGTCATATATTTTTACTTTGACCTACCCCCACTCAACAAAATGTCCCCGATTGCCGCTTTGATCTTTTAGGTGGTAGATTTTACAAAAAACTTTTTAAAATTCATAACTCCTTTTTAACTGATTGGATTTTTGCCATTTTGGTTTCAAATATTTATTAAGATTACATCTGTGTGCTGCAAAAATACTTTATACATTCTCTCTGAGTAAAACCTGACTTCTTTTTGTGCCAAGTTACCTATGGTTAAGCACAGGTTAATTTAAGGTATTTTTTGTGGTTCACCCTGCAAGGGATTGTGACTGTTGCTTTACCAGTTCTCACACTCCCTTCAAAACATAACCTGATTTCTCATAGCTGACGCACTGGCAGAGAAGCTGTCCTTTCTCTCGCTGAGAATCCAGCTCCAGTGTTTCCAAGGTCCCCTCGTGGGGTGTTGGGAAATCGAGTCCCGAGACAGAGATACCAGACCTCCTTCATTCTAAAATAAAGGTATGGAGCTGATTAGACCCTAAGAGAAATCTTGGTTAGATTCTTGGCAAAGACAAACTAAACTTGTGCTACACCTCACTTACTTCTTCCCTCGAACTAGACTTAGGTTAGTTACATTATGGTAGGCGTATTTTAGAAGCACCACTTGAGTACATTTAGCCTTTGTTATTTATGTATGTATTTATCTATGGTCTAGGAACCATACAATGCTTTTACAGTATTATTTTATAATACTCTTCTTATACTTTGCAACCAGTATTACGATTGTAGCAGTTCACTTTACTTGCATGAGAAAGAAAACTGTTGGATTCTATCTGACTCTATCTGATAACACAATAAGCTGTTAAGACTGTAAGAATATAAGTCTTTTTCTACAGGATTATAAGGACTCTTTGCTTAGCAATTTTGTTGAAACTTTAACATATCTTTTTTTTTACGTAAGCAGGTCTGCTAAGTTTTATTTTTTCTCCGATCCTACTCTATCCCTTTCTTTTTCGCTTTATTCTTATTCTTTCTTCTTCTCCTTTTCTTTTTCAGGATGTTATGGGCCAGGGACGCGGCACCCATACGTTTTAGGAACTGGTAGTTCCTATGCCTCCTATATTGGGGAGGGTGGGGGGAGGGGTTCTGGGGTTCTGGGTGGGGGTGGGCAGGGGCAAGGGTTGGTGGTGGGGGTGTAATGCAGAGGTATTTAATGCAAGGATGTGTTTAAGGCATTTAAGTTGTAGTCGCGATGAATATGTGATATTTGAGAATATTTTCTTTTTTCTAATTATTTCTTCAATTATTGTCTCAATATGGATAGAAAAGTGAAAATATGTTCAATCAATATTAATGGTCTTAATGATCCTAAAAAGATTGGGATGTTCCGTTTAATGCTCCAGAACCTATCTATTGATTTACTATGCATCCAGGAAACTCATATTGCATGGGATAAGCGCTCTCTTTTGGATAAGTTGGGATTGGATGTTCTGCTCACATCTAAGCAAATGGGTATAAAAAGAGGTATTGCAATATGTATGCGAAAAGGAGTTGGGAGGTGTTTGAAAACCTTAGCTGACAAATGGGGCAGATGGGGGCTTGTCGAACTAATAATTGGGGGTTGTAAATTTACTATATGTTGTATGTATGGTCCAAATCTAGATGATGCGGAAGTTTTTAACCCCTTCAGTGCTAATGACAAGGGTAACTCGTCATGGAGTTTCCATTGATTTCAATGGAAATTACATTGAAGTGGTACCAGATGCTTAGCATCCAAGTGGTTAATATTATAAATACAGAATTAGCTACTTGGACACAACCAATTATAGTATGCGGAGACCTAAATATTCACTTGCCGGCTGACTGGAATATTAGAACAGGAAGGAGATACACGGGGCGTAAATCTAGAACTTATTTTGCCCTCAGAGAGCTGGTCTTGAATAACGGGCTGACGGACGTATGGTACAAATTGAACTATAAAGATCCTGGATATACTTTCTATTCTATTCCCCATCGGAAATTTGCCCGATTAGACTATTTCTTTGTATCTTCTCTTTTTTTGGAGACAATTAGTATTGAAATACTACCTCAAGTTTTATCTGACCACAACCCCATAATTGCTGAGATTCAGGTCCCTTTAGAACGCTTAAACTCAACCAGAACCTGGTCATTCCAGCGAAACTTGCTTTTAGACGAAGATTATCTCCAATTTATGGCGACCATCATTAAAGACTATTTTCTAATAAATAATGATTCAGCCTCCCCACAAGTGGTTTGGGATGCGTTTAAATCAATCGTACGTGGAGAGACATTTAGCTTCGCAAATTATAAGAGGAAAAAAATCCAAACAGATTTTAGGGAAAGGCTAAATAAGATTAGGCTAACTGAGTTGGAGTTATCAACTGCATGTAAAAATAATATAGGTATAGAAGATGTTCAACTACGTCTATTAATCGAACGCTCCGGTCTACGGACTCATATTTCTGACGAAGTAGCATTAAAATTTAAGTTATATAAAACTGAGCGTTATGAATATAGTGAGCGCACCGGTAAAATCCTAGCACAACGCCTCCGTCAAAAATCCTCTATCAATGAAATTCAAGGTGTCAAAGATATGAACGGTGTTTACCATGAACGTAAGGAAGGAATCTTAGTATCATTTTTTGATTTCTATAAGGCATTGTATAATGATTTTAATAATGATGTTGACAAGACTCTCGATCCTGTAAATTATCTCCATAGTGCAAATCAATCATCATTGGGGTCTGAAGAGACTGATTCATTTACCCGTCCAATAAGTTGGGACGAGATTGAAAATGCTATTCTGAGTCTTGCGGCAGGTAAAGCCATGGGAGCGGATCAGATACCCCTTGAATTCTACCGGTCATTTAGACACATGCTGAAACCAGAATTGTTAAAGATCTTTAACTCGGCATTTCATGGGAAACCACCTGACTCCTGGTCCACCGCTATCATTGTGGTCTTTTTAAAGAAGAATAAGGATTCAAAAGAATTAGGTTCATATCGACCCATTTCTCTTATCACCGCTGACAGTAAGATTTACTCCAAAATTCTTGCAAATAGACTAAATCATGTAATGTCTAGCCTTGTCTCGCATATTCAACATGGCTTTATTAGACATAGAGATACCACTGATCATGTCAAACGCGTCATTACACTATTAGACTGGGCCCAAGCAAGGGAATCCCCAGTCGGGGTGATCTTACTCGACGCGGAAAAGGCGTTTGATCGAGTAGACTGGGGATTCCTTTGGACTGTTTTAGCATGGAAAGGGTTCCCACCACAATTCATCCAAGCTGTACGCTCACTCTACATCAATTCTAGAGGTGTAATTAGATTAGGTACTGATAACTCGAGACCTTTTTCAATTACTAGGGGGACCAGACAAGGTTGCCCCTGTTCCCCGCTCCTATTTGCCTTATACTTAGAACCTTACCTGAATAGACTCATTTTGGAACCTAATATCCCACCAATCCGACTTTTTGAAGTTGACCATAAAGTTTTAGCATACGCAGACGATGTGGCCATCGTAACCTCTGATGTTTCTTCTGCGCTACCAATAATTATTGATCTGGCTAGAGAATTTGGGAATGTGTCTGGGTATAAGCTCAATATCACAAAAACCCAGATCATACATTCTGAAATGGGCAAACCTACTGATATCCCAGTAAATACTACTGGTACATATCTTGGTGTAACTTTATCTTCCAAAGTTGATGATATTGTCACTTTAAATATGGACCCTCTACTTACAGCCTCTAACAGAACGCTAGAAAGATTCAATAATTTACATTTGTCTTTATACGGACGAACTAATGTCATCAAGATGATGATTTTTCCAAAATTTCTGTACTTTTTTCGCACTATTCCTTTATTTTTCTCAATGTCTCTTTTTAACAGAATTGATAGGATGCTGTCCAGGTTTCTGTGGGGGTACCGTCGCTCTAGAAGATCTTTAAAGTGGTGTACTCTTCCGATAGACTGTGCTGGGCTGGGATTTCCGAACCTTAGGATGTATTACTGGGCTATTACTCTGAAGTCAATCCGGATTCTACTATTTTATGACCACATAACACAACCGGCTTTGGCACCCTCTATTTTTGAAATGCTCCTAGGTGCTCAAGCGCGGCAGTGTTTATTGAAAGTTATAGAACCCAGCTACTATAAAAAAATAAAATTTAAGGTGGTTCATGCTGCCTTTTTAGTCTGGAGGCAAATGAATAAAACCCTACGGGTACTGCCAAAACTGAACTTCTATACTCCTTTGTTTGATAATAATTCTTTATCTGAAATCTTTCAAGATACTGCAATTTACCGGTGGCATACGCGACAGATCTATGTATTGGGGCAACTGTATCAAAGTGGGATTCTCATGTCCTTTTCTGAACTTCAAAACAAATTTGGTCTATCTACGAACGATTTTTTTAAATACCTACAGATTCGTAGCTTCCTAGAAAAAAAAAACGTATTATCTACCGATACTATGGAGACCATTGATATTCTAGAGAGTTGTAGGAAGAATAATCGTATTGGTACAATCTATCGATTAATGACTAATAGGCTGCAGAATGATCTCGTTCACCAAACTTTGAAATGGCAGAGAAAGCTTTCTATTGTAGACATTGACTTGGTAAAAGCTCTTGAGATGAGTAACAAAATACTTATTAATAGCTCTCTCAAAAGCCAACACTACATGTCTATTTTAGATCTTTACTATACACCTGCCAAGCTGGCAAAATGGAAAGCTTTAAGAGGTATTAACTGTAGCCGTTGTGTTTTTTTTTCAGCCGATACAATACATATGTTTTATAGCTGTCCTAAATTGGGGGTATATATAGATAAGATTGAAAAGTTTCTGACTAATGTGCTGCATGCTCAAATAACGCTTCTCCCTGTTGTTATCATCTTTGGCGTTTACTTTCCCTCTCGAAACCTATCCATAGACCAAGAACACTTTATGTTTATCGGAATGTCTATTTACCGACTCTGTATTACTTCTAGATGGCTAGATATAGATCCACCTACTTTCGAGTTATGGCTGGGAAAGTTGTTAAATGTTTATACAACGGAAATTGCAGTCTACAAACTGAAGGGGTTCAAAAAGAAGAATTTTGGCCGGAAGCTATGGTCCCCTATTGAAAGCTGGATTTAATTGTATAATTGTTGTTCTTTGTAATGATTCTTGTTGGATTTTCTTTTTTTTTCTCTGGATTTGTTTTGTCCTTGCATGTTTTTTTACCTCTGCAACAAAAAAACAATAAAAATAATAATAAAAAAAAAAAAGATTACATCTGTGTGCTGCAAAAATACTTTATACATTCTCTCTGAGTAAAATCTGACTTCTTTTTGTGCCAAGTTACCTATGGTTAAGCACAGGTTAATTTAAGGTATTTTTTGTGGTTCACCCTGCAAGGGATTGTGACTGTTGCTTTACCAGTTCTCACACTCCCTTCAAAACATAACCTGATTTCTCATAGCTGACGCACTGGCAGAGAAGCTGTCCTTTCTCTCGCTGAGAATCCAGCTCCAGTGTTTCCAAGGTCCCCTCGTGGGGTGTTGGGAAATCGAGTCCCGAGACAGAGATACCAGACCTCCTTCATTCTAAAATAAAGGTATGGAGCTGATTAGACCCTAAGAGAAATCTTGGTTAGATTCTTGGCAAAGACAAACTAAACTTGTGCTACACCTCACTTACTTCTTCCCTCGAACTAGACTTAGGTTAGTTACATTATGGTAGGCGTATTTTAGAAGCACCACTTGAGTACATTTAGCCTTTGTTATTTATGTATGTATTTATCTATGGTCTAGGAACCATACAATGCTTTTACAGTATTATTTTATAATACTCTTCTTATACTTTGCAACCAGTATTACGATTGTAGCAGTTCACTTTACTTGCATGAGAAAGAAAACTGTTCAATAAAACCCTTTTATTGAAAACGCCCGTCTCTCTATTTCTCTGCACCTCGGATGAAACTAAGCATGAACGATTGACTGAGTAAAATATCTATCTATTGTTTCCACGACTCTGAAGATCAGTTTTATTCTTGGGGAAACAACGCTGTCATGTTCATGCGGTTGTCAGAAACTAATCCCTTCTCCTTTGTTCAAGAAAGTTTCTAGTGACCTCTGAGCTAGCTGGCACTCACAATTAAGTCTAATAATATTTGATAGAGACCTAGTCGACCTAAGTCCTATGTCAAATCTATAGGATATGTTATTCCAATGCACAGAGCCTATTGGGAATATAGGAACTACACTACAGACCTGGGTGCCTGCTTCTATGTATCCGCAGGGGTTCCCCTGCTACCTTATTGGACTATCCCCCCAGGGGCATGGTCAGCCTTCTCCACCCCTGGGATACAATAGCAAATGCTCTGCCGGCATCTGTATGGCAACATCCAGTGTGGGATCCCAGTTGACATAGCACAACAGCGTCCTAAGTTTTTATTGTGTGTTAGTAAAGGCTTGAGTCCTTCTTAATGCTGTGTCAGTAGTCCTTATTGTTGTGAGTAGGTAAGGAGTGGGTGCTGTACTGAGGTCTTCGATTCACTGTTTGGTTGGCTTGTTCTGGTGTTTATTTTGTGGGTAGGTATTTAGTGGGGACTGCCTTGGTAATATTCTATTCTATTTGTGGTACATTTTAGGCAACAATAGTCGGCACAGTTTTTTTTGTTGACAGTAGATGGAAGATTTAGAGTTTGCTAGCCTTTTGGCTTTGTGGTGCCAGAACTCAGTTGGATCCATATGGCTGAATGCTTGCTAAGCTGGGTACCCCTTTCATGTCCATGGTCACTCTGGCCCCTTTGGGGGCACTCCTGCCTGTTTCCAGGTCACTCCAAGGGGGCGTTAAGTTCAATGCGCTTTCCATTCTAGGTCCCAGACTTTTCCCCATGTGGCCGATGGGCATATATCTTTGGAATGTTACTTCACTAGTTGGGCATGCTGCCTTTCTTACCACAGCCACTCACCTGGGCGCTGTGTTTGGTGACAGTTAGGTGGCTCCCAGTGTGGGCAGCACGCACGTGGTCATGGTACTATATTGCTTGTACCAATTCCTCCCTCTGGGAGGTGCCATGGAGCTGACAAAGGCTTGACCATGTAGTCCCTCAGGAGTGCATGGTCTGCTACCACCATTGCCTCTGTACTTATTGGGTCATCTTCCCACTTAGCGTCAGGGGATGCAGTGGGCCTGTGCATGACATGGTCATGGGTCTCTGTCTCCCAACACACCCCATGTGCTACTCCTTTGGCTGTTTCTACCAATAGATGGGGGGAAGTGGCTAGTCCACTGCTGCTCTAGTTCATACAACTTTAAGAGCTTTGCCCTATAGTCCAGGAATACCCTTTTGATGGGGAATCGACCCACACTGGCTGATATTCCCATGGCATGAGAGTATGTTGCTGGCTTGTGCCCTAGAGGGGAGGCCCCAGGGGAGGGACCTTTGGTGAAATGGATGGACATCCATAGCTTTTACTATAGGTCCTGTCCCAATATATTAGTCGGGATAGTACAACAACTGTTCCCTAATCCTATTCCCCCCTACTTCCAGCTCAAGAGGTTCTGTGAGGGGGACCTTGGCCACGGAACCCGAGATTCTCTGCACTTTGTAGTAGTGTTTGATATACGGACTACTCCTTCTCATAAGCTTGAACTTGATGCCCCTTGTGCTTGTGTCTCTCTTGTCTCCGAGCCTCATTGGGGAACTTTGTTTGTATGCAGCCTAGTGGGGTTTCCATGATGGATGGGGGAACTTGTTGAAAGGATTTTACAAGTTTTGATTGTTTCGAGATTCTTTGAATATTTGCAAATTCTACCCTAATCTTGGGGACCAGTGTATACATGGTTTTACGAAAAACAATTTACTGTTTCTGAGCTCTATAAAAATTGATGCATCCAAAAACTAACATTTAATGATATAAAAAGACAATTGCAAATACATAGTAACAACCTGTAACAAAATGCAGATGTTAGTTCAGTTCAGTACTAGTTGAATTGTAGCAGTAAACTAGCAAATGTAAAATTCTGATCTGGGAAAAAATGGTTATTATCTCATAAAGCATAGACTCACTAACATGACATAACATTTGCACATGCAGCATTTAAGAGCACCATAGCATCAATAAATGTATAAAATGGAAAAATCTAAAAGAGAAAAAGTTGACAGAAAAAATGATTACTTTGTCCAAAAAACCTTAGCCCCCTCCTAGCGCCTACAGCACTCAGAGAGGGGATGCTCCCTGAAATACCCAGAGCTAAGTGAGCCTGATAGTCTCTCACTATCCCCTTGGCTACTTCACATTTAACCATGGATATACCCATAAAAGTCCAGAACTAGAACTGACTACGCTGATCTCACTGGGTGGGGGGTCAGATCGGTGTACCAACCTCTACATGTCAGCCCTGACAAAGTCGTGGGGATACCACCCATAACGACAAAAGACGTGTTGGCTAAAAGGAGGTCATCGGAAAAAAATAAAACAACTACTGAAGACAACACAAGAAATCTTGTCTTACTTTTGACTGATTGTTTAAATGATTTAAGATTGATATGAATGGTGTGGGCTTCAACTAAGAAGCCTGTATCTGTCAATCTCCTGATTGTATAGGGGTGCAGGGTGTCTCCCCCCCATTATTGAATGCACCGCTGGTGAAATCCCAGTTTGATAACACATAGGTGCAAATTCTACATGCACGCTTGACACCTCAGGCTACACCTAAAGTTGGATTTATCATTACTATTTTTGAAATGCCACATTTAGAAAGATGGTATTTCTTGATTCTTAAACTCTGTGTAATAACACTACTGTAGATTGGGGGTCAATAAGGGACATTTAAAGACCAGTGGGTGTGTGTTCCCTCATTAATAACTATGTATACCAAAAGTCACACCTACAGTCTCAATCATGTGTTCAAAAGCTACACATTCTGTAAGGCCCTTACTCTCTCAAACCTGACTCACGTGTTGTTTAGTCATTAAGGGGGAGACATCCCTTAAGGATTAGAGCCCTCACTCACCCAAGGGTGACTTGCTTCATCATATGGGTCCTCCTTACCAGTGGGAAAAACCTAGTCACCACTGGGAGCTACTACTTCGATGTTTAATTGTAGGAGGACCTCCCGGGGCGAGCTCTACTACGAGTCGAGGTACCGACGGAAGAAAATAGCTCTCTTTATTGCTCTGGAGCCCCCTCGACTACCAACAAGCATATGTAGATCAAAAAATTCCCCACTGTTGTCATGCATTCAAAGACTTCCATAGGACAATAAAACATCTCTTGCACAACAGCAGTGATGTGATAATGTAAAAAACATATATGGCCTGTAACAATCTGGTACACCAGGCCACAAACAGTAAAACGCCACAATACAATAACAGTATACCTAGCCATAGAAAACTAAGAAAGGAGTGACATACATACCCACATCTCCACCATCTAAAAATGCCCATTGCTCTTACATCCTGATCCCATAATCCACACATGATCATGTCTTCCCTTGCTTAGTTTACATTCCAGGTCTGACGGAAAAAACAATCAAAATACAATAAATCTAAAACTAGTAAAACATATCATGCATGCCTTCACTCAAATATTAGCAAATCAAAAAGAAATACTTTGCAAAGAACTGAACCGATTTTCCCCAAAAACAAATGATGATGCAGTAGATTTTACAAAGAAAGTATGAGTGATGCATTTCCTCCAGTTTGAAAGCCAAACCAACCAAGGAATCAATAAATACAAAGAGGAATCTACAGGACAGTAAGAAGACGCTGCTTCGGAATGCTATTACCTGTCTCTCTCTTTGGTAACTCCACTGTATAAAAAATATATTCATAAAAGTGGTTAGTGTTGTTATTGTGTTCCTGCAATATTTGTGCCCCAGAAACAAACTCTAATTTATGTGACATGGGGTCATTTACCAACGCAATCATAGTTCGAAATTCCGGACATAATATTGTAGTGCCACCCTAGAAGAATATTTCATGCTTTAATGGATACGACAATGAGTATTGATGATGGTAACTCATTTGTCCCTCATGTTTATTAAGTGTGTTACCTTCAGCCTGTAAATGTATCTATCTCTTACTGTTTGTTGTATATTTTATACCATGTGCTTTTTGAGTTAGGATTGATGCACAACAACCAATATGGTGCTACTGGTACTTCCATGGCCACAGTTGCCATCATTTTGCTTAGTGTGCGGTATTGCATTCTCAGAGTATTTTGTTAGTGCATCATAGTACCAAAATCATTGTGACTCCTATGATTTTGGTGAGTTATTTGCTCTGAAGTTCAGGAACATTCCCCCCACCCTTCCCACAGAGATGTCCCCAAAAGTTCCCCTTAGCCTCCTAGAGAATTAACCTCATTACTCCGAAGAGGATTTTCAAGATCTTGAAACACTGGAGTCTGTGTTTTTATACATGGGCTCTAAATTGTATTGAAACCTGTTTGTTGGTCCTAAAGCTTCAGTGGCAGCAATATAAGGGTAGAAATTTGACTCTGGAACACATTTAATTCAGTTTGATGTTTTATTGGCAATGATGATGATTGATAATGCAATGTTTTATATTCCATTCAATATATTTTGTTTACCGTCTCCATTGATTTCAATTGTGTTGTAATAGTGGATTATAACTTGTTGTCCTCTTTTACTAATGTGGCAACAACATGGCAAGGCCAATAGGGCTGTCATATCATTAGTGATACCTCCTTACATTAAGATGTAATCTATTGTTTGTAGTGACCTTGTGAATATGTTGGGGTGTAAACCGATCTGAGGGTGTCACCAAATGTTTTTCCATCGACATGATTGTATAGTTGTATAATTTATGCAGAGTATTCAGAAGTGTTTGTGTAATAAACGTACTTTTCCTCACAAGCTCTTATTGAATAAAAATGTTTAACCCCAGTTCCTCTATTTTGATCTATGATTGGGCAAACTAGCTGTCCTAAACTGATCCCCTGCAACCAGCTAAATAAATTATTAGTGATACAGCTGAGTAAGGGGTACTCTCAAGGAGAACGTAACCCTGAAATCAGACTAACCATATTTTTTAAAACAAACAATCATACATATGATCCAATTAAATATGCATTTGCAGAGGGTAAGAAATGATCAAGGTAACAACATGCTCTTTTTTGTTAGCATTGTGTTCCTAAAGAATGAAGACTCCTGGTTGCTTTTGAGCAGGATGGATTGATGATTTACGTTTTAGGTGCATGCTCATGAATCTCAAAGGATTCAAACATGTTGCTTTAAATGCTCGAATAATTAGTAATCCTTTCCATGTGTTCAATGTATAGTATTAGCAAAGTCATAACCTCTTCCCCGTCTTCTGTGCCGCAGTACTAAAAATATAGCAACCCCATCCACGTGTCATATACTTGAAGGCATTTTTCTGTTTTTATGAGTACACTTCTGTCCTTCCACATAGCCTCCCCTCCCACTTTCGAGACATCCTGCATGATTATGTTTTTCATGGACACTAGGTTCATCCTAGTTACCTTGGACAAGCCTGCAAACATCTGGGAAGTTAGACTTCCAATTTACTGGCATTGCATTGCTTTGCACCAGCAAGCAACATAATATGATGCTTCGTTCATTCTAGCTGTTCTCTGTTCATGTGCTGAGATGGGTCCGGAGAGTTTAGTAGCAAGGCATATGCTCTGTAACAAGTCCCTTGAGGATGTGCGTTGGCTTCTGTCAATGCATTAGTAAAGGGACAAACAGATATCAGAGGCATGCACTAGAGTAGATGTAGAATGATTCCAAATCTTGCAAAGGAGTAATCGGTTTCTAAAGTAAGTGACTATAAATGGGAACGGATGCAGCCTAGTACAATCAGAGATTGTGGAACATTGTGAGTACAGTCTGCACCGGAAACCGTCACCATGAGGAAGCCGGGTCTGTGGAGTCATACTCGGAGATGCTTGCCATTAAAGGAAGTGATTTTTTTTAAGTGCTGTTGGCTCAAGCTGTTTTTTCTCCTCTTAATGACCCAATAGCCTAGAAACAGGCAGCTGATATCCTTACATGGAATCATATTCAGGGATCACAACATCTACAAATGCTGGACCACATTAGAGATGTATTGGGCTTTAAACATCTATCCCACACTTTTGGAGATGAATTGTATGCTCAGTGATACAAACAGACTGCAGAACATTTAATTTCAACAACATTTGAAAGATATTCTAAAAAGAGAGTGGAAGATATTATTAAGGTAAACCTACTAATTTTCCTAAATGAAAAAGATTTATGCTGCATGATTTTGAACATGAGTTATCAACCACCTAAAATAAATGCGATTCCGTTGAGCAAGGTTTCTCCTTCATCTTTGACCTCTGAAGAAGTATAAACCTGATCCAACAGATATGAAAGCAGAGAACGAATAAATAAAATCTAAGACTGCCTGACATTTTGCAGTCCAACCTCCCTCTTCTGCAGCTCAAATCTTTCTTAAATATGTGCATGCCTTTTACGATTGTCATCAGGATGGCTACATCTTCAATATTCGGACTTTCGTGTTATTATCAAAATTCTTGTCAGATACCACTTCTGATTCCATATGGTCTTCAGCAGGTGCATTCTTAGCAGCCTGATGGTTTTTATGATTAGAAACCAGGGGCCTGATTCACAAAGGTGTACTTACACTTTTGCATATGTTTACAATTGTTTACTATTCCCAAAAGTATTTTACGAGTAGTATATTTACTAGTGCAGACTGTCCTATCTTTTTATGTGTGGAGATTCCCCACTCATAAAAATACTGCTCATAAAATACCTTTGGAAATAGCAAACAAACATAAACTTAGACAAAAGTGTAAGTTCACCTTTGAGAATCAGGCCCTAGAAGTGCACAACATTCTTTAATTTCAAATTTCAATTTTTGGGTCCTGAGATGTTTGGGCCACAGTTGAATGATTTTATCCAAAAGACTGCAGAAGACGAATATAATGCAGCCTTTCAGAATGTTCCCTTCAAATTTGTGATAAAACGCTTGATGATAGGGCTCCTAAAATTTTAGATATTCCTTTTGTGGCTGAGGCAATGACTGGGGGGATGCGCTGATAGAAAGATTTCACCTTCATACAAATCATCATCATCAACAAAACCCAAGGTCAACACCATTGAACCAATAGAGTAGGAGAAGAATATTGGAATTCCACGTGGAATGGTCCGGTCACTCATCTGAAGTAGTCATTCTATACAGTTAATAGAGCTGCTCCTATGTTCACTTTCTCAACCTACTCCAGTTGCACTCAGTTGATAATAGAGGCAGGAATCACTGCGTGAGTAAATTCAAGACTTACCGAAAAAAGAAGCAATAACAGAGATTCCTTTTCCCAAGAGAAATCAAGGAGTTTACTCCATTATATTTCTCGCTCCAATGCCAGAAAGCAGAGTTTGTCCAGTCTTAGATCTAACATTCTTGGATCGATATATCAAAAATTTCTCATTAAAGATGACAACAATTCAGATGATAATTCTGTTGATTCCCCGGGTGGATTGACTAGTTACCTTTGACCACCAAGATGCTTACTTTCCTGCTCCAATCCAACAGAAATCTCAGCCTTACCTTTGTTTTTCTTTGGGCGAACAACACTTCCAGTCAGGCCCTACCATTTGGCCTCTCATCAGCTAAAATAACCTTCTTGGAGGTATTAGCTCTGATTGTGGCTTTATTAAACCTGAATGTATTATTTCAAACTTTATTTTGCATTTGTTTAAAATGCATAAAAGTAAATAAATGATACAATTCATAGAGTGCGAGCTGCAGGCCGCAAGGTAAAGTTATGGTACAGATCTAACATTAAAAGAAATCATTTAAAACTTTTGCAACAAGTGAATAAAAAATGTGGAATGTCTTATGTGCTATATCAAGATAATATAAAGTGAGAGATAACAGTACACTAGAAGTAAAAACACAGCTAAAACCAAAATTCAGTGCGACCTATAAACATGTATTATTGTTTATAAATGGCTGGGTGAGCCAGCGTCAGAGACTTGTCACAATAATCGTTTGTTATCAGGATCGACCCAGAAATATAGGTTCATTAAGATATGGGTGCCATTCCATTAAAAGCCTTACAAGGTTTTACTGCGCTAGTAAAAAGGGAGCCATGGTAAAGCAAACGTACGGGGTTTGAAAATTTCGTGCCACAAATAGGGCAAGGGTTGGAGAGTGGTTGCAACATTTCTTCAGCAAAGGAATAATACATTGTTTTCTCTCCTTTGCATAAAAAGAACAAAAAACAGCATGTGCAAAGTCGATTGAGTTGACTTAATATTACATGGACATGGAGGAAGCAGAGTGAGTGAGAATAAGTTCTTTGGGTACCCCAGTATCATCGGTATGTAGTTTAATCGAAATCTAATTAGGAGGAACAGATGCCAGGTGTTCTTTATGAAAGAGAGGTATGAAAGAGCACCATGATGAATCTGTGGTAATCCCTGATAAGACTTTACAGAAATGGCCAATGTAAAGGTTTTGGATGTATTTACATGAAGGTCCAAATCGGACATGAAGGCCATATATTCAACGATAAGATTTTGAAGTGCTATTGGGCTTCTTGCTAGCAGAACTACATTGTCTTCATATAACAAAATCAGGATGGAAGTTCTCTGTGCTTAGGGACTATCTTTCGATTCATGGGCTAGAGAACTTCATTAAATGTATTAGTATATAAGGCAAATAAGAAGGGGCCAGAACACATCTCTGTCTGACACCCCATCAATTTTAAAGGATTTTGTGCATTCTCCTTGCCTCCCAAAACGAACCATGACAGTGGCGTCTGTATATAACTCTCCAATAAAATGTGTTACTGCGGCCTCTACCTCCTTGCCTCCATGATATTCCACATTTTTCTGTGTACCACACAGTCAAACTGTTCATTAGCCAGGGCCATGAAGGCCAAGTCTATTTACCATAGAAACATTGCCACCAATATTGTCAGATTAAGACACTGGTCTATGGTACTCCTACCCTGCCTGAAACCATATTGATTTTCAGCGAGAATCTTTTTTTCTCTCACCCAGATTTCAAGCTTGTTTAGTAGTAATCTGCCCATGAGCTTGGTGGTGCAATCTAACAATGAGTGGGTATAAAAAATCGCCTTTTTATGGATTATTTAGGGACCATTTATGCCTGTTGATTTGAAAATCACACTCAGTAATGAGGACCATAATTGATTGTTTGTCAAGAAGATGTCCATTGGGACTCCGTCCAGTCCTGCGGCTTTCAAAGATGGTGACTGTGACAGGGCGAGCTCTATTTCCCCTAAGTCAAATGAAAGGCAGGTTTTGGCCTTACTAGGAGGACTAGCGGGCACCGGGCACAAGCCCTCTGGATTGTGAACGATGTCCTAGAAATGCCTTGCCCACGATATCTCCTCTATATGAATGCCCAGTGAAGGACCACACTTATCTGAAAGGAAAAGTGAATCAATCACCTTCCACAAGGTTTTACTGTCATTCTGCTAGGATGCTTTTTTTAAGGTTTCCCAAGCTTCAGATTTGAGCTCTTTCTGCCTTTCCTCTCTAGCTAATTTATAGATGTGCCTCAACCTACGAATATGATCTTTATCTCTAGGTAGAGATTTTAAGGCCTTCCACAAATTAGAGGAAGCTACTGAGCAGTTTGTACCAAACCAGCGAGGCTGGGGGGTGTCTTTTGCA
This sequence comes from Lissotriton helveticus, assembly GCF_964261635.1. Lineage (NCBI taxonomy): Eukaryota > Metazoa > Chordata > Amphibia > Caudata > Salamandridae > Lissotriton > Lissotriton helveticus. The sequence continues at coordinate 467,835,173 of NC_136067.1, read as the reverse complement.
GGGATTGGATGGGTTAGTTTTGTTTTAACGCTTAATAAAATATTTTCAATCGCTTCTAACACCATATTGCTGTTTAACTGTGGATCAAAGCACAGGAGAACCCCCCCCCAAAATTGGCCACTATAAGGTTAGTGAGCATTTTAGGCTCATCCACTTCATCCCACATTAAATTGAAGTCCTGCCTAGGTTGGATTGGTGTTGGGGCAATTTTGTGAATTCTTCTCTTGTAATCACTCCACGCTAAAGAGCATGTGAGCATTGCTTGATTGCTGAATTCAGTGAAAGTAACCTTCACCTTAGAGATACTAGATTTCATAAGATCGCACAAGATTATATAATCAATCACAGAGGTACGTTCTGTACTTTGAGATGTAGGGGGTAACTCCCCAGTCGCTGGATCAATTTCGATAATTGCCATGTCATCAGTGCGGTGTTTAAGGCATTACCATGTATGTTATGAACAAAATGGGTAATAGGTTCTCCCCAGTGGTCTTCTATCCCCCATAACTTTGACTCTGTCTTTGGGCATGTTTTGATATTGAAGTCTCCAACCCAAATGATTTTTAAAGGGTTTGGATGTTGGCCAACAAGGTCCTCTACAGTTTTATGTAGGTTCCTGTTGGGCTTGGCCCTTTTTGGCAGGTTCACCCTTGAACTTTTTGCCTTAAGCTCTGACATGGTGGTAGTGGTTTTAGTCCTCCGGGTACTTTAGCACTGTGGCTAAGTGTAAAGTGTGTGTGTTGTCTGTGTATATGTGGTGAGATTGGCCTGCTCTCCCATAGGAATGCATGGGGGATAAGTGTGTCCATAGTAATTCCTAGTATGAGAGGAGTGCAGGGTCGAGTTTAGTGTGTATGAACTCGTGAGGATAAATGCTGCACAATGGTGTGCACAGATTTATGGTGACTGGTGGAGAAAAGCCACTTTCATAAGTTGGCATTTCTGTGTTATATGTGTCTGCCTGCCTGATGTGAATTGCATGTCTGGCTTGTGAATGACAGTATCTGAGAGGTGTGGGTGGCTCCAGGAGGTGCAGGGTGAGTCAGTTAGGCTGAATGGGACACCTGGAGGAAGAGTGGTGGGAGGGGTAATCCTCAGACTCTGAATAGGGTGGTGCTTCCCTGGTGAATGCGGGCTCTGCCCCCCTGTGGTGCGTCTGATGGAGAGCCCCCACCTGACAAAGGGGAAGAGGAGCTTGGCAAACAAAGTGCTCCAAATCCCCGTAAACCAGTTCTGACTGGTATCCCCATGCCCTCTGTTGTGGCACAAAGGAGAAAAGGTGTATAAAAGTGGGGGCTGTGACCCCAAGATGTTGTTCTGTATTTGTTCATGAACTTTCGGGCATGCTGCTGTTGGGGCCCAGAGGGGTGCTGCCTCCCTGGGCCCTGCATTGCCCCCTGATCCTTGCTGGACTTATGCTATTACTGCAGGACCTTTTGCCTACTTCTAGCGCCATGTGAGCGTCGGATTCTGAAGGAGGAAGAGGAGCTTGGGCTGCGCGGCGCTGCACATCCCTTTGGAGGGAATCCCCACCAGAGGGATTGCCCTGTGATGCGGCCGAGAGCGGGTGCCCACCCTGCTTATTGATCTTAGTTGCAGGTGCCCACCCTGCATTATCGTGCCACGTTGAGCGGGTGCCCACTCCGCTGTGTATTTTCTAACGAAGAGGGAGCCTACCCCTCAATGCGCTAAAGAAGAAGCTCACCGCCGCAGCCCGAATGAGAAATGGCCGCTGACCCGGAAGCCAGGCAAAGTTCGCCTGTCTTTCGACGGGGCCGGGGGAAGGACCGGAAGAAGTGCCAGTGACGATGCAGGGCTCCCGTGAGCAAATGGGAGCCCGGGTGTGCAGGGAGGAAGTGCAGGCAGAAGGGAGAACAGGAGCCTACCCTGCCTCCAGGAGCACCAAAGAGGAGTCCCGGGTCTCAGGAGGTGGCCCAGGTGCAGACTTGAAGCAGCCGAGGCCGCCGATGGCAGCGTGGGGCTCCTGTGAGGACAGGGAAGCCCCATGTGCAGGAAAAGAGAGAGGCAGCGCGATGCTGCTTCCCGGTCAACAGGAAGCGAGGAGAGGAGACCCAGAGCGGCGCCAGTGAGTCCCAGTAAGTGGTAGCTCGAGTTGTGTGGTGCCGATAGAGGTACGGGATCCAGAGCGACCCCGTCTGGCAGCAGGCCACTCCCACGAGGCAGACTTAGTTTTTGGTGCCCCGAGGGGCCCATGATGTTCCTCGTGTTTGAGCTGAACCCTGCTGTCCTGTGAGAGCACAGGCAGCTGCAACGTTTGGGGGCAAGTGTAGTTAAAAAGCCCCAGTGAGGCCCTGAGGGCACCGTTGTGTCAGGGCCGATTTGTTTGAATCACAGCTGCACCGGTTTGCATAATGGATTCAGGAGTCCCTGAGGGGAGCAGAAGAGGGCACATTGCATGTGATTCATCATCTTCTGCTCCCCTCTCTGAGGGGAGCAGAAGAGGGCACATTGCATGTTATTCATCATCACAGCTGCCCATTAAGTAGTGGGCAGCCGCCACGTTTAGGCCACAGTTCTTTGGGGGCATATTTTGAGTTATGAGTGAAATGCACTCCTTTGCCCCATACTTTCCCAGCTGCACGGCAAGTAGCATCAGCTACCACATTTAAGTACAGGCAATGGCGCACGTGCGAACCATGCTACATAGGCAGCAGCCTTGACATTTTGGACTTAGAGCAGTGGAGCCCCCCTTTAGAAGGCCAGTTGGTGTCATGACTCCTCAGTTCCTGCCATGTCACCACCATAATAAGATAATTGCCAACCCCCTCCTTCACACATCGCACACAGATAGTGCAGCATTGCATGTTTCGTATCCCACATTAAAACACACCCTGTCCCGTGCATCCTGCACTCCATAAATGTAAATTTATACTTTATGTGATGTGTAATCTTTTTCTAAAAAAGGTTGTGTCTGTGGAGTTTATCATTGTGTTTTAATACTTTTCATGTTGCAATGCTTACATAAAACACCATCGTAATAATAAGTTCACGTTGCAAAATTATTTGTATTTCTTTAGTTAGCATTAAGAATCCAACAATTGTCCTATGCGTAAAGGCGTAAGGCGTAAAGGCGACCGCACCGCTCGGTGCCTGCCGCTTTGTGCATGCAAATGCTAAGCATGCATATTTAACCTTGCAGTGGGTGCTGCTTCAAGCAGCACCCGCCGCAATGTTAAATATTGAGGATGTGACCGCCAGGCTGGCGGTCAGATCCTAATTGCACTGGAGGGACCACCGCTGCCCCTGCAGACGGTCCCTCCTCCTCTAGGGTGGCGGACGGACGCAGGTCCGTCCACCATCCTAATGAGCCCCATAGTGAGGTGAGTTAGTATGTTTAGTGTGTTTTATGTTTCATAAAGTACGTGATGGAAAGACTGCAAAGAAGAGGAATACAAGTAAGTGCATGCAATGGTTAGTGAGATATGTTAAAACTATTTACAGAAAGCAGTAAACTAATTCATAATTCCGGAGTAAGGACAGCGCATTCGGCACTAGCTTCACAACATTCCTCCTCACAACTGGACGCCATCACAAGACTTCCAGGACGCTAAGTTATCACTCTTAAGATCACAGGTAGGACATATTCCCTAGCATATAGTAGGGTAAATCATTGTTAGGCTTATGTCTTTTAGGAACTAGCATAGTAAAATGTACTTGTTGCCACGCAGGTCGACAACAAGAAGACTTCAGCGTCCTTAATCTGGCCCTGCTCACTAAACCTTACTTCATAGCCTTAGTGGTTTCAAGTATTCACAGGTTATATGATCGGGTGCAGGGAAGTTGGCTCATAGCGTCTCTGCTAAACCACAATCAAGCACACTACAGGTGAGAGTGCTTATTGGAACTTGACAGAAGGCTAAGCCCTCGTACATTGTTTCGCCCAGACGCTATGAATCAAACATCAATTGAGGGGAATGGATCACTTGCTACTACGTGGCCAGGGTTTTTTTGGTTCTTGATGACTCTCATAAAAAACCCTCATACACGCACATAGATGGTCAGGCGGTATATCTTGGTTCTCCGCCAATATACGCTGCATTAGGGGATCATCATAGGGTCTTTTTTTGTCATATGGTCACCTCCACCTGGAGGTAACCAATGTAACATAGTAGTGACCAGATAAATGGAGTGCTCAAAAAAAGTTGTGAATTATTCACAAAAAAACCCTGGCCACGTAGTTCCAAGTGATCCATTCCCCTCAATTGATTTTTGTATATTAAGCCTGGAAGCTGAATGGATCGCAACTTCTACCTCCCTCCCTTTTGATGAATAAAGCTATGAATCAAAGCCCTGACACTATGGAACAAAAAAACAGATGTATCATTGCTGGATATAGCTGCTATGTTGGCTAACTTTCAGGCAGATAATTCGTAGGGATGTTACTGCTTTACAAACAGCATACAAGCTCCAACTGTTTCTCAGGCTACGTCATGGAGTTTTTCTGACACTCGAAAACTGCTCCTTAAACCACCTATGTTTCAGCCACAAATGCAAACGTTGCATAGCAGTGGTTCTCCTTCTTTTCTGCCTCTACACAATTTCAGGTAGTTACTCCGGTAATCATCCATTTAGCAGCAGAACATTTCTACGGTGATAGCAACAATTTTTTATTTTTTTTAAATCAATGCCATTTGCATTTTATTGCTAAACCAATGGTCTTCCAAAATTGCTTTTATTCTCTCCTACTTAGGTGTAGATGCAGCCTTATGGTCAGTATCATTAGTAGAAAGACACAACCAATTGTATATGATTTGTGACACTTTCAAAGCACAATGAAAAAATTGTTTGCCAAACATGTATTTGCGCAATCCGCAGATCATGAATTACTTCATTTAAAGAAAGGATCTTCTGATTTGTTACATTACATTTCAAATTTAATAGATTAGTCACAGAAGCAGAATGGCCAGAGGAGAAACGTGTTTCCCTGTTTTACAAGGGACTCAGGGAAGAGTTAAAAGACATGATAACTCAGCTTTTCGATCCCCCAGACAATCTATCAAGTAGTTAAGTTAAATCATAGATTGTCAGAGCGTAGGAAGGAAAAAGGACAGACAGAACATAAACTGTTCATGTTTAAAGAAAAAAACAGCCACAAGCGTTACCGCAGGAACAGGCAGGTCGGATCTGTCTCCCTTTAGAATCTCTTTTAAAAATTGTATTTGCTTTTATTGAATCACGCAGCTCACCCTTAACTCAATGCTGCCCCGGGCTGCCCGGGTCTGCCGCGGCTTGCCGATTGAGCAGAGGGCCCCCACACCACGCACGCTCCACCACGAAGCCCCTAAACTCACAGGTCAGCGCTTCACTCTCCCCCATGCTGCTGTCAGTCTCGCCCACTTCCTGGAATCTTAAAGGAATTGCGCCGAGTAGACCTCGCAGCCACATGAGTTACGGCAGGAACAGGCAGGTTGAACCTGTCTCCCTTCAGAATCTCTTTTACAAAAATGGTGGACATCTTCAAAAGGGAACCCAACTGTAGAGTGGGATGGTGTCCCCTTGCCTATCCCTACTAATGACATGCGTTGACTAAAATGGCCATGTGTTTTAGCTAACCAACAGTTTATGGCTAGTATAAATATAGAGGTGGACAGGGCGATAAATGCCCTGGAGGAGGCTAATACAGTTACGCCAGGGTCAAATGAAGTAACAGCTATTCATGATAATCTCTTTTCCGTTATTAAGTCCCACTTTCGGAAACCAGTCAGGAAAACTAATAGGGTACTTACTAGGCCTATGAAGTGGTACAATGCGCAGTGTAGGAACACCAGGCTAGCTCTGGGTACTGCTATTAAGAGCAGGGAACAGGTGGCTATTCGTAGTGCCAGAAGGAACTACAAAGATAGTATAGCCACAGCAAAGAAAATGTGGGATGAGCTGCATTGGAGTGAGCTGAGGGAAGCATGTAGGACCAAAGATTACATGCTTTTCTGGAGCATTGTTTTTTTTTTTTGTTTAAGAAATTTTTATTGAGTATTTAAAAGATATAACAGTACACAAGTTATGACGTTTCGGAAAGCAGGCAAATAATACTTATAAATAATGAATACATAACCCATGTACTAAAAACTAAGGAGAATGATAAGAGGGATATAGTAGACAGAGAAAGAAGGAGATAGGAAAAAGGAGGAGAAAAAGAACAAAAAGAATGAAAATAGAAAAGAGAAGAAAAAAGAGAGAGAAGGGAAAGAATAATACAGGAAAATTAGACTCCAAGTCACATTCCCATGCAATCTCAACAGAAGATTTGGGACGATCGCCAACAATCGAATTCAAAATTGAGTAAACATAAGCAGCTTTAGGTTGATGGCTGGAAAATAAAGGATATAAAGGGGATGTAGGGGTAAAAGAAGGAAATGTAGCTGGAGGTGAAAGGGAGGATAAATGAGATAGAATAGCAGATGTTATAATAGTGTATTCATTAAGTGAGGAAGAGGGCAGATCATATAAGACTTGTAATTGCAAAAAGGGAAGTAGAGAGCCATCAACAAAAAACTGATGAATAAATACAATATTCTTTTCTTTCCAGTGTTTGAAATAAAAAGTTTTACCTTTGTACCGAAGGAATTTGTTATACCAAACGACTGAAGCTAAGAAACACTGCATTGGGGAAAGGTGAGAGGAAAAGACATTGGATAACACAGTTTGGGAATATTTTAGAATAGGGAATTTAGTCAAAAAAGAACAATTTGACATAAAAACAGTGTGCTGAAAGGAAAAATCCTTCAGGAGAGAGCGTTCAAGGAGAACCCAAGCAGGTATGGGATTATCCTGAAAGTCATAGGCCAAAGAAAAAGCTTGTCTAATCAGGAAGGCCAAATGATATGATTTAAAATTAGGAAATCGAATGCCACCTTCTGATTTGGGGCGCATTAGCTTATGCATGGCTATACGGGGGTGTTTGTTATTCCATAGGAATTTGGAGCAAAGAGAATTTATACGGGAGAAATAAAAAAGGGGAATTTTAAAGGGGAGCATAGAAACAGTATATAAAACATGTGGAGCAATCATCATTTTAATCGTGTCTAGACGACCCCACCATGAGAGAAATAAGGGTGACCAACCTTGAAGAAGGGATTGGAGTTTCTGTGTGAGAGAGGCAAAGGTAAGTCGGAGGGTTTCTTTCAGGGAAGGTGCAAACCAGATACCCAGATATTTAATTTTGGTGGGACACCACGCAAAATCCGTGTTATCAAACATGAATTGTGAACAGGACGCATTAAGTGGTAACACTTCAGTTTTAAATAGGTTCAGTTTATAACCCGATATAGAGGAATACAAACGGACCTCCTCCAAAAAGGGGGGAAGAGAGGATTCAGGGTTAGACATATAAACCAACACATCATCAGCATAAGCTGACAATTTAATTTCATTAGAGAACAACTTAAAACCAGAAATCTTGGGATTAGATCTAATTCTTTCTAGGAAAGGTTCAAGACATAAAATAAATAACAAGGGGGATAAGGGGCATCCTTGTCTAGTACCTCTAGACAGGGAGAAAATTTTTGAAAATTGATTATTAACAAAAATACTAGCACGTGGTGAGGAATAAAGGAGTTTGACCATTGAAATAAAAGAACGACCAAAACCAAACCATTGTAAGGTGCGGAACAAAAATTGCCAGTTAATGCGGTCAAACGCCTTTTCAGCGTCTAATGAAAGAGCTGCCAGGGGGATTTTAAGTTTTTTACTATGAGAATTGACATTGGAGAACAAGCGAGCATTATCAGCAGCAAGGTGACCCTTTACAAATCCAACCTGATCAGTTTTGATTAAACGGGGGATGATGGAATCAAGACGTAAAGCCAAAATTTTTGCAAAAATTTTACAATCATAATTAATTAAAGAAATAGGGCGATCATTTTTACATTGGGAGTGATCCTTATCAGGCTTGGGAATGATAATGATTAATGCATCCAAAAATGAACCAGATGCCTTCGCATGTAAAATAAAGGAGTTAAAAAGTTGCAATAGTTTTGGAGCAAAGACAGTATGAAAAGAAGAATAAAATTCAATGGGAAGGCCATCGGGACCAGGTGCCTTGGATTTTTTAAGCGAAATAATGGCCAGAGTCACTTCTTGGATAGTAATGTCCTTTTCCAAAAGAGCGAACGCATCTGGGATGGCTGGGGGAGAAGGAATACCTTCAAAAAAGGATGTTAAATTAACATCTGACGGATGTGTATCATCAGTATATAGGGATTGATAATAATTATGAAAAACTTCAGCAATGTCTCCATCTGCTGACACCAGTTTGTGAAGAGAGTCATTAAAAATAGGACCTACATTTTTACGTTCAGACTTTACTTTCAAATAATTTGCCAGCATTTTCCCTGCTTTATTTTGGCCACCATGAAATTTGGACTTAATTTTGAGAAGAGTGTTACAAGCTTCATTAGTAAGAATCTTATTCAGTTCGGATTTGGCCAAAATTAAATCTTGAAGGGCGGAAGGGTATTTAGAAGAAAAATATATGTGTTCTAGGGTTTTGATTTTCTGCAGTTGATCCTCGTATTTCTTCCTATTAAGTTTCTTTTTGGTAGCCACATAGGAGATAGTAAACGCCCTAAAAGCAGCCTCAAAAGCATCCCAGTTGTTAGGAATGGAGGTGTCAGAGGGATTATTAAAGGAGAAAAATTCTTCAAAAAATTCCACACTTTTCTTCATGTAAACAGGGTCAGATAGTAGAAAGGAGTTAAATTTCCAACGACTAAATTTGGAAGAGATAAGGGAGAGGTCAAGGGAGGTAAAGACAGGGGCGTGGTCAGAAATAAATATAGAGCCAATTACAGAATTCTGAATTGAGGGGAGTAATGATTTGCTAACCATAATATAGTCAATCCTAGAGCGGGTGTGATGAACAGTAGAAAAAAGGTATATTCCAATACATCAGGATTACATAATTTCCATGAATCAAATAAAGGACGCGAGGCAATGGCTGATTGAAAAGCTTTATGGGATTTATCGGGTTGAAACTTACTGGAAGATAGTCTATCAGAGAAAGGGTCTAACCATTGGTTAAAATCACCTGCAATAATGAAGTCAGGGGAATCAATGGAGGCAATCAAAGTTTGAATATCGTTTCAAAATCTAGGGTCAGGACGAGTCGGACCATAAATATTTAACAACACCAGTGTCTTGTTATGGATAATCACCTTAGCCATTGCCCAGCGTCCTTCACCATCATTTTGAGTAGATATAATCTGAACATATAAAGCTTTATGAAATAGGATAGCAACCCCCCCTTTTTTATTAACAGCAAGAGAAAATACAACTTGACCCACCCACTGTCAACTTTAGAGATTCAACATCAGAACAATGCGTTTCTTGAAGGAAGGAAAGCAACCTGTGAATTAAGTTTAGATAAATGAGACAATACCTTATGACGCTTGACAGGATGACCAAGACCTCTCACGTTCCAGGAGACAAATTTACAAACCATGGAGGAATGAGGAGATGGGCGACACACGAATGGACCACATGGTAAGGGAACAACTACGAAAAGGGGAATAGCAAAGACACAAAACACATGAGGTGGATATTCCCATAAAGCACTCAGCACAAAAACAAGACTGATTACAATTCAAAAAGGACATCATGAAGGAGAACATTCTAGGAAAAGACCGCATGGGAACAGAGAAGCAAAGAAGAAAGAAAAAGAAGAAAAGGCAATCTAGAAAAGAAGAAAAAGGGAGAGAAAGAGAAAAAAGGAGAGAGTAGAGGAGTAGAGGAGACAGAAGCAAAGAAAGAAGAAACTGATCAAGGCACAGAAGCCTGATCGAAGAAAGAGAGAACAACCAAAATGAAGGAAGCATGGATACACCAGACAGGGGACTTGTCCCAATGAGCATCCGCAAAAGGACACAAATAGAAAAAGAGAGCAAAATGTAAGAGCGAAGTCTTATAAATGAGAACAAAGATAATAAGAAATACAGAAAAGAGGATGAAAAGAAGACGAGAATAGCTGCAGTGTAGAAAAAAGTGTCAAAAAGAGGAAGTGTGCAGGAGGAACATTAGATGGCACTGGCACTGTCCATGTTTGAAGGAGCAACACTCTGAAGATAAGCATGGAGCTTTTGAGGGTCGTCATAGGAGGAGGTGCGCCCATTGTGCGTGATCTTTCAAAAACATGGGTGAAGGATGCCGTATTGAATGTTGAGCTGTCGCATAAGAGGACGAAGGTTCAGAAATTCCTTGCGCTGAGCATTCGTGGCTGATGAAAGATCTTGTGAGATAAAAATATTATGGCCGGACCATTGAAGGCGTCTCTTAAGTCTAGCGGCTTTTAAGACAGACATCAACTCCGTGAATTCTAGGAAAAGCATGATGATGCCACGAGGTTTACTAGAGTTCGAGTTGACGCGGCCCAGACGGTGTGCCCTCTGGATATTGAGGTGATGTGACGCAGGTTGGAGATTCAAAAGTTCCTGTAAAAATTTGCGTATGAAAGACACCATGTCAGGCCCTTCCAAATTTTCCGGAACACCATAAACACGTAGGTTATTTCTCCGATTACGATTTTCCAAATCCTCTGTATGTAGCTTAAGCTTATGGATCTCTTGCTCTAATAGTGGAATTTACTGAAGCATCCTGGATGTCGCTCACTCTTTGCTCTAAGTTTAAAACCTTGCTCTCCATAAGCACCCAGCGGTCCTCAATTTGCTTGAGACGGTCATTAGTAGCAGACATGAATGGTTGGAGACCTCGAACTTCCTCAAGAATGGAGTCTAACACCGGGTTTGGTGACGAATTTATGGGGGAAGGCGGGTCATTTTTAAGTCTTTTAGGTTTGGTACCTGTTTGAGATAGTTTCGAAGTATGGGAGTCAGTAGCCATGTCTGCCACAATAGATGAACTAGAAAGGCTGGGAACGCAAGATGACACAGCTCAGGTAAGTACGTGGTATGACTTGAGAGCAAAACACCTCGTGAAAGCGAAGGAAAATGGCACACAAGTCGAGTGACCCAGAGCCCCTATATAGAGCAAGAAGCGAGAGAGCACACGCACAGCAAAAATAGAACTTTGAGGGGAAATCTCAAAAAAGAGTCATAAAAGAGCATTGACAGAACGTAAGCGCCACCATAAGGAATAATATAAATGAAGTGTCATTGAAGTAGTAGCTCCGGAGGTATAACCAAATTAGTAAAGACACTGCTTTGGGTGGGAGCATTCATGAGAGACTCTGACAACCAGCAGAGGAAGCATTACAAAATGGCAGCACGCAATCTTGTGAGGCACAGAGCAAACATGAGGAAAAAACGGCAAAGGACATGCAGTGCCGAGCAGTAAATGCTATGAGAACCAAGCAACAAATGTAGGCATCCCAATAATGAGGCGATAAATCCAAGAATCCCTCATGTCGGTAGAAAGAACAAAATTCGAGAGAAAAGTCAGACGGGCGCGCTGTGTCCCAAAATGGCGGCCGTTCGTGTCAGGAAGAAGAGAGGAATTACCGTTGAGGCTTAGTAACACCACCGCTGCATAAAACATCCGAAAACAGCATCCTCACGTTCTCTTTGTATTCCGCCTCATCTGCTGCAGTTTCAGGTCCGATTTGGACAGGATAAACAGCTCTCACAGCATCCGCAGAATTGGTCCGTAGCGGAGCTCACGGAGAAGCCGTCCTCACCCGCCGGCGCGCAAGCCACGCCCCGTGGAGCATTGTTAAATGGGGTAGAGGTGGTGTACCTGACTGCCCTGATAATAATGTCCCGGAGGAGGATTGGGTCAATTATTTTAAGCCACAATATGCCGAAACTTTGCCTGGCAGTGAGATGGATGGGTTTACTTTTTTATGGGATCCTGTTGGCCAGGAGGGATATATGCAAGAAGTGGAAAGATCCACTACCTGCTACTTTGTTAGACTGGCGCACCTCTGTGTTACAAACATCCAAGATGGACCTATCAAGATCGGGTAATTCCGACAAGAGAAACTTCTGGATTTTACTAAACTGGTAATAGAGGTATACTTTGACTTGGGTTTTTTTATTTTTTTTTTCCCCCAAGGTCCAATGATTGCGCTGCTTGATACCGGTTTGCATGCTTGTATACCCAATGGGACGGACTAGATACAAGACTGGGTATTTCACCGCAGCAGATTTCTTTGTCGGTTGTTACAAAGTGGTATTGTTGGAGTTTTGGTAACTATTACTGTGGGGTGACTCGCCCCCCTACCATCTTCTAGTGCCCCTACCAGTTTATCTGTGACAGTAATGTGTCCATTTCCATGCACTACTATTTGGTCACCAAGGGCGAATATGAGGACATAAAAAAAAAAAAGAAAAGAGATGGATGGGTTTAAGCCGGTGTATCCCAAAGAGAACTTTTTTAGTTATAAAGAGGTATCGTTGGCCCTAAGTGCAGTGTCTATGGGCAGAGCACCTGGCTTGGATGGGGTCCCGGCGGATCTTTTTATCCATGATAGGGAGCGCTGGGGTAAATATATTTTCCTTTTTGTTAATGCTGTTGCCCAGGGAGCACAGGTACCGTCATCTTGGAAGGGTGCAATTATTATTCCTGTATACAAGAAAGGTGATCGGGGATTGCCGGGTAACTACAGACCCATAAGCTTGATTGCTACCATTCAAAAGGTGGTGGGGAGGATGGTGGTGAACAAGCTTATGGACTGGGTTGATGAACATAATGCTCTATCCCCCTATCAAGCCGGGTTTCGTAAGTCCACTAGTACGGTGGATCAGGTGTTCCGCTTTACTTTATTACGATGGCGAACTGTGGTGCTAGGTGAGGGCAGCCTGTATTCAGCTTTTGTTGATCTGCGGGCTGCCTTCGACCTGTTTCCCAGGACTAAGCTGTGGTAGGTACTGTGGAGCCTGGGACTTCCGGAGGAACTACTGACTATGGTTATGAGGTTGCACGAGGCGAATTTCGCCAAGATCCAGTGGGGTAGGCAGGGTGAGGTCACCGCCGATTTCCCGGTGGAGCGGGACAAGCAGGACTATAAAACCACACATCGGCACTACATGGACCATATAGCCGTTGCTAAAAAAAAACTATTTAGGGGACAGAATCAACTGAGCATCGAACTCACAAAAAGAGCTCTACAAGATCATGAAAGAATTCACCAAACCACCCGCATGCCAACCAATTCAGACCTCCTTACAACAGCGGGCCGACTCACTCTCAGTCTTTTTAGTGGATAAAATTAACATCATCCACAGCTCCTTCCCACAAGATGATGGTACTCCCCCATCAGATAGGGTACCAGACACAGTCAGACCGCATCTAAACCCCCTCAGCGATTTCCACCCCACCACAGAGAAAGAAGTTCTTTCCACCCTTTCCAGAATCAAATCCGGCTTCCCCACCGACCCTGCCTCTGCCCAGATAATATCCAAAATCACTGTCCCTTTCCACTGTACCCACCATCTGGAAAGAGGCCATAGTGAAACCCATCCGAAAGAAGACTAATTCCAACCCCGAAGATCACAACAATTACAGACCCATCTCCCTTTTACCTCTATTTGGGAAAGTCCTAGAAACAATAGTAAATAAACAACTGTCAGAATACTTCGAGAATAACAATCTGCTTGACCTCTCCCAGTCTGGCTTCCGGGCCTTCCACAGCACAAAAACAGCCCTGCTGGAGATGGTAGATAACATCAAACTCGCCCTTGACGCCACATTACCTGCCATCCTGGTGCTGCTGGATCTGTCGGCTGCCTTTGACACCATCTCTCATGACATCCTTATGAGCCGCCTATGGGAGCTTGGTGTCGAAGGCAATGCACTGAACTGGTTCAGGAACTACCTCACCGACCGTAAATCTAAAGTCCAAACCTTCACCTTCACCTCAAGCAGCCAGTCCATAGATAAGGGTGTTCCTCAAGGCTCTATACTTAGCCCTACCCTCTTCAATCTGTATCTATCCCCCCTGGCTAAAATATTCAAAGCTCACGGCTTTGATACAGTGTTGTATGCCGACTACACCCAACTATTAATCACTCTTGGCCCAGACCCTACCTCAAACAATGTATGACAGACATCAAGCACTGGATGACCACTAACCACCTACAACTCAATGCCGCGAAACAGAGATTCTTCTCTTTGGAAAGGCCCAACAGATATGGACTGACGACTAGTGACACTCTGCTCTCGGTTCCTGCCCTCCCCCAAAAGCAATAGCTCGCAACCTTGGCGTACTCATAGACACCAATCTCTCCATGTCTAACCATGTCAATCAGGTAGTGCACAAATGCTACGGACTAATGCGTAGCCTGAAAAAAATCTTCAAATGGATACCACTTTCCTCTTGTCTGCCATTAGTGCAAGGATTAATCGTCAGCCGCCTTGACTATGGCAATGCCTTGTTGGCATCCATTAATGAAACTCACCTAACCAAGTACCAGGTTCTACAGAATACCGCAGCACGACTGGTCCTTAATCTCCCCCGTTCACCCTCCGCCCCCAACCTAAAGTCCCTACACTGGTTACCCATTAAAAAAAATGGATCACTTTCAAAATATGCTGCCTCGTACACAACACCCTAAACAGTAAGGAACCCCGCTACCCAGCGCAGAAACTAATAGCATATCATCCCAAAGAACGCTCCGCTCATCCAACAAACATCTTCTAACCATACAAAAAAAACACGCAGCGTCACATATGGCGGCAGGTCATTCTCCAAAATTGTCCCTACTATCTGGAACACATTGCCCTTACCTCTCAGAACTGAAGGCAACCACACGAAATTCCACAGGTCCCTTAAAATCTTTCTATTCTAATCACCTCTCCCTCAGCTTGCCCTCCCTGTGACCTATGGTAACTGCTGATGCAGCGCTATGAGACCGTTTGGTGTTATATGCGCTTAATAAATGTTACATACATACATAGACGTAACTCCCAAGGTTGACCTGGGAGAACCCATGCAAATTGGGACAGTTAGGGGTCCCCTTACTAAAGAAGTAAAAGATAAAAGATAACAGAAGAAAGCAAAATCAGTGTCTTTATTGCGGGGACACCGGCCATTTTGTAAAGGAATGTCCCAATTGCCCTAATAAACCTACAGTAGAAACGAATGAGGTGGTTATTACCCAACATTCGGAAAACAAATTAACTCGACTAAAGACGAGGTCAGTTTGTTGAGTCCACACACCAGTTTGGCCTCTTAAGCCCCAGAAACCTCATATCACCACCTTAGTATTAGAGTCATAATACAGTCTATAAATGACAAGGAGCGTTCATGGTCAGTGGACGCTCTCATCAATTCAAGAGCCACAGGTAATTTTATTGATACTGGTTTCTTACATGAATTAGTATTTAAACAAGTGACTAAACTAAAACCAGATTTGGTCAGATCAGTGGACGGTAAGGAGTTAACCTCAGGGTCAATACAGCAACACACAGAAGATCCTACAATGACTTGTACCACACATCATAAAAGAACGTATCACTTTTGACATCATTGACGCACCACAGTTTCGTCTTATCTTAGGGGTCCCATGGTTAGTACTACATAACCCAAAAATAGATTGTATTGTTTGATTCCAAAAAATGTTGGTCACACTGTTTTCAGCAATCCGTATCTGAGAATGTTGTACAAGGTTATGATTTCCCAAAAGACTCTAAAAGTATATTACTGGTGGAAGGAGTACCTTCAAAATACTCCGATGTGATAAATGTTTTCAACAAACAACGCGTTAATACCTTACCACCGCATAGAGACTTCGATTGTCGTATTGATCTAGTACCAGGAGCAACATTGCCTTGCAGCAGAATTTATGCTCTCAAAGAAAAAGAAAATAATCATTTACGTGAATATTTAGATGAATATCTTGCCAATGATTTTATACGGCATTCGAAGTCCCCAGTCTCTTTGCCACTTCATACCAAAGAAAGGGGGAGAGTTGCGTTTGTGCATCCACTAACAAACACTCAATAATGTTACAATCAAGAATAGATATCCTCTTACATTAATACCCACATTGTTAGAACAATCAAAGATGCATTTGCGTGGCGCTTACCATCTTGTACGAGTTCGGGAGGATGACGAATGGAAGACAGCCTTTCGTACTAAATTCAGACTGTACGAATATCAAGTTATGACCTTCGGACTCTGCAATGCGCCAGCAGCATACCATTTTTTTATCAATGAGATTTTAAGAGACTTTCTGGATATTTGTTGTGTGGTGTATATAGACGATATCCTTATTTATTCGAAAACTATAACAGAACATGTGCAACAAGTAAGAGCCATTCTTCAGCAGCTTTTAAGCAATTCCCTGTATGTTAAGTTGGAAAAAAGCTCATTCCATACCTTCAAGGAAGAGTTAGAGCCATTCTCCAGCAGCTTTTAAGCAATTCCCTGTATGTTAAGTTGGAAAAAAGCTCATTCCATACCTTCAAGGTAGAGTTTTTAGGTTATGTCATCAGTCCTTCAGGTATTTAAATGGATCCCAAGAAAATCCAAACAGTAACAGCCTAGCCAAGCCCTTCATCTGTAAAACAAGTCCAAAGTGTGCTTGGCTTCGCCAACTTTTATAGACGATTTATTCACAATTTCTCTCAAATTATTACTCCAATTACAAGATTATTACCTAAACATGTAAAATGTGAATGGAATAATACAGCTGAACAAGCTTTTCTGAAAGTAAAAGAAAAGTTTACATCTGCACCTATTCTAATGCATCCTGATCAATATTGTCCCTTTATAGTGGAAGCAGATGCCTCGCAATTTGCAATCGGGGGTATTTTGTCGCAAAGACATAGGGATACTGGAGAAATGTATCCTATAGCAGTTTATTAATCAAGAAAATTATTACCAGCAGAGCAAAATTATGCTATAACAGAAAGGGAACTTTTGGCCATAAAAGCTGTTTTTGAAGAATGGCGACATTACGTGTTAGGGGGAAGACATCCTGTAACCATTTATACTGACCAGAGAAACCTGCAAACATTACGATCAGTAAAAACCCTTTCTTCTAGAGAACTCTGATGGACTCTTTTTTTCAATGACTATAATTTCGTCATCACATATCGTCCAGGAAAGGACAATAACAAGGCAGATGCTTTGTCACGTATAGGACTTGATGATGTTATAACCTTAGCTCAGGACATACCGCAAACTATCTTTCCAGCACAATGTTTTCAAGTAGGTGTCACTTATAAAGATGTAACAGAAGGAGTTCAGAAGGCAATACAAGAGAAACCAAAAAGAATGGCAAGAAAAGTATCCTCTGCTTCAATAGAAAGACAATTTGTTGTTTATGAATGAACAAGTGTTTGTACCTTCTTCTGTCTTACAAAATCAAGTGATTCAATTACATCATGATACACTAATGTCAGCTCATCCGGGAATCATCAAAACTTATCAGTTGATTAAAAGACAATTTGTTTAATGATATACAAACCTATGTGGCTAATTGTACTGTTTGTACACAAAATAAATCTGTACATAAATCCCCTAGTGATTTATTACTTCCCTTGCCTATACCTCCACAACCATGGCATACTATATCATTAGATTGTATAGTAGAATTTCCTCGTACTTTGGTCGGATTCACCACTATTCTGACTGTGGTTGATCATTTTACTAGAATGGCACATTTTATACCTCTGCAAAAGTTACCATCGGCAAAGGAATTAGTCCAGACATTTGCAAAATAAATCATACGATTACATGGAATCCTATCTGTAGTGATTTCTGATAGAGATTCCCAATTTATTTCCCATTTCTGTCAACAGTTAGGCAAATTATTAAACATGGAAGTTCGGACGTCCTCTAGTGGTTTGACCGAGCGTACTAATTAAACCAACAATATTTACTTTGCACTTGTGATTGTATTGAGGAGTGGTCAAATGTGTTCTGAGTATTAGTATTTGCTTATAATAACACGGATCACTCATCCATAGACATGCCCCCGTTCTTTTGTGCAACTGGTTTTCATCCAAAACATATTCCTGGACAAAATATTGTGCCCTCATTAACACCATCTGTTCATGATTGTGAAACCAAGCTCAATTTCAGTTAGTTAATGCAAAAGAGACTCAGAAACTTGTATTTGATAGACAGAGATCCATTCAACCTTCTTATTCAGTAGGAGAAAAGGTTTGGTTGTCTACAAAACATTAACACATAAAAAGTAATACAAAATTCAGTCCTAGGTTTATTGGCCCATTTACTATAGAAAAGATCATTAACCCTGTAAGTGTACGATTAACTCTGCCCTCGAAGTACCGCTTTCACCCTGTATTCCATGTTTCATTAATAGAACCCTTCAATCCTGCAAACCGTTCTCCTGTAGTTCCACCTTTTGTAGATATAGATGGTGTACCTGAATTTGAAGTAAAGTCAGTCCTTGATTCCAAACGAATATGGGGTAAGTTTTATTAACTGATGGACTGGAAGGGGTGTGGTCCGGAAGAGCGGTCTTGGGAGCCCCTTGCCATTCTACAGAATGCTCCGCGCTTGGTAAAAGCTTTTCACACAGGCTACCCTGATAAACCCAAACCTATCCCATTGGTTTTAGGAGGGATTTTGTGAGGGGTGTACTGTCATGACACCCCGGTTCCATAAATGTCAATTTATACTTTATGTGATGTGTAATCTTTTTCTAAAAAAGGTTGTGTCTGTGGAGTTTATCACTGTGTTTTAATACTTTTCATGTTGCAATGCTTAGAGAAAACACAATGGTAATAATAAGTTCATGTTTCCGAAATTATTTCTATTTCTTTAGTTAGCATCAAGAATCAGACTATTGTCTTATGCGTAAAGGCGACCGCTTCTACTTCAAGAATGATTGCTTTTCACCAAAAGTTTAGGCTCTGAGAGTGACAGACAGGAAAAGAGAGGCAGCGCGTTCTGTACGCGCTACACGTAATTGTCTTCTTGGGTGTGGCCAGACTATAAATAGCCACACCCAAGTTGAGAAGGAGCTTAGCCTTTTACTGCCGTTGAAGAGACTCAACTATTCAGAGCATCGCGGTTCCTGGGGAAGCTTCTTTCTGGTTTCGGCGCTTGTCAGGACAGCATGCAAGGAAGCTCTTGTACATGACGATCTAAAAGAGAAAGAACATGACATTTAGGTGACTTTTCTTTTGGTATTAAGGCGCCCATTGCAAGACAGCAAAAGAACAATTTTTGGAACACTTTTTACTGCTTGAAAGGAAGAACCAATTTCAGATTAAAGAAAAAAGCAAATGACATTTAAATGCCAGTAGTGCATTTTCTGGTTAAAGATCAGCAGAGGACATTTGCACAATTTGAAAAATATACTAGAAACCAGTATCAAAGACATAGTTAGGTCTTTTAGTATGTTTAGTGTGTTTTATCTTTCATAGAGTCTGTGATGGAAAGACAGCAAAGAAGAGGAATACAAGTATGTGCATGCAGTGGTTAGTGAGCTATGTTAAAAAAACTATTTACAGAAAGTAGTAAACTGATTCATAATTCCTACTGTTTCACAGGAGTAAGGACAGCACATTCAGCACTAACTTCACAACATTCCTCCTCACAACTGGACGCCATCACAAGACTTCCAGGAAGCTAAGTCATCACTCTTAAGATCGCAGGTAGGACATATTCCCTAGCATATAGTAGGGTAAATCATTGTTAGTCTTACACCTTTTAGGAACTAGCATAGTAAAAGGTACTTGTTGCCTCGCAGGTCGAAAACAAGAAGACGTCAGCGACCTGAATCCGGCCCTCCTCCCTAAACCTTACTTCATAGCCTTTGTGGATTCAAGTATTCACAGGTTATAGGATAGGGTGTAGGGAAGTTGACTGATAGTGTTTCTGAGAAACCACAATCAAGCACACTACAGTTAAGAGTGCTTATTGGAACTTGACAGTTGGCCAGGGGGTCAGTGATGTACATGATAAATAGGAAATGTGATGCTATACTGTGATCCATGCCTCTAAATGCGTTTGGGGATGAGATTATGTGCGTAATATGTTTATGCCAGTGAGATTATTTCCTACTGGGAGTATACCCCTAATGTGAGTTATGCTTAGGAGGTTAGGGTCTAAGATGTTAGACTGATGAGGTTGGCGTACAATGTGTTTGGCGCCTAATGTGATTCTGTGTATAATGTGGTTCATCTGACAGGATGATGCTATGTACAGTGGTTACCAGTGATTACTGGTTGTGCATTTATGATATGTCTTACTTGTACTAAGTTTGCTTTGGGATGGTTCTGACAGTGGTCCAGTGGGCCCTGCCAGGTGTAAATAATCCCTTGAAAATATGACTTAGTGCTAGGCGGCATGATGTATATTATGTGTTTACTATTCTAATGTGCTATGAGAATACAAAAACTATGTTTGATATAACCTTGTCTGGAGTTCCTTTTGTGGTGTGCCTGGGGTGTTGTTGCTCTGTTCGTGTGCATACCCTTTACACATGGCCTCCAGGATAAGCCCGAAAGCTCATGCCAAGCTGCCAAGGGGGTGACCAGGGGTTATCTTTGGCGTGTAACTCCCTTGCCCTGATTAGAGTGGTGGTCTCTGCCTGGCTTTGGCGCAAGCCTTAACCAACCAGAGATCCCATTTCTAACAGTTATCAACTGCTATATCTGGGTTTAAAAAGTTGTTATTGTAGTAGTTTATTAGCAGAAGGTCCCAGGTATCATAATTTAATTACTAGCATATGGAAGTATGGGGGCATTTTTATAAAATTCACTACTTTTATGTAAGAGTGTTAACTAGCAGAGTCAGCAGGGCCCCCTTAACTCTGCACCCTAATTAGGGAGATGCAGGGGTACTAAAAGAACGATAGCTGTTTACGTAAATCGTGTTAATCTCCAAATGTTCTTGGACACAGATAATCTGGAAATTAGATAGTACTGTAAACCACTCTTCATTGTGTTGTTTACTATTAAACCCAGATATAGTCCAAGACAGTAAGGCGTGGGTCAAGTTATGCGCACAAGAATTGAGTTCCTTTGTAGTGATATGGAGAGAATCGAGAGAGTGAGTATCATGGCTCTGGCATGGCCTTTCCCCCCCGGTCAATCCTACTAGAAACCACAATTCTCGAGGTCTCACTGTGTTCTGGCTGAACAGCTAATTGATACCTCTGGTTGTCCTTCTCAAGTCAGTTGCAGGAATTTAAGTTTGATGAGGGAGCAAATCTATAGGAAGTCAGGAAATCAACACTGTTGTTAAAACGTATTCCTCTGCCAGTGGGAAAAGGCAAAGCTCTCTTTTGTGCATTATTTTGTATTGGGCAGGGCGGTTTATTGAGGAAACGCAGTGATACGGGAAACATATGGGTCGCTGTTGTGGGTGCTGAGTGAGAATAGAATAATAGGCCACTTACAATCTGAGAGTTGTCATAATTTAAGACAATACAGTCGCACGTGCTAGATTTTGGGGTTGGGCCTACTCAGGGAATTCTCCTGGCCGTAATGAGGTGGTTCTGAGATAAGTGACCTAATATGGTGTAGTTAAGGAGCCAATGGCATGATTTGTCCATGAGTTGGGTAGTAGATTATATATGGGTAAGTCTTAGCATTGTAACGTTTACCTAAATTAGAACAAAGGGGCAGGTGGCAGGAAGATGGTTCAAATTGAATCAGGTGTTTGTTAAGCGCGACTACTCACCTGTGAGGGTCTCAAGGCGCTGGGGGGTGGGGGAGCGGGGTCAAGTCCATCAAGGAGGGGGCCAGGTTTTGAGGTTTCTTGCAATGATGGGGAGCAATGTTTTCTGTCTGAGGTGGAACTGAAGGTTGTTCCAGGCTGAAAGGTTGAGAGGTTGTAAATTAGTTGCTCTCAGGTGTTGTGGGGAAACACTCTGTGATTGACCAGTAGAGGGTTTAATAATGACCCTGGGGGATTTGTTGATGTCCCCCCACCCCAGGCCTATTGGGGGCGCAGCTATTCATCAAAATACTTGTGGGTAGAGCCTCTGGGCCTCAATCTGCTGGAGGCCTATCTAAAAGATGTGAACTTTGCCCCAAAGGATAGGCCAAATATGTTGCACCCGAGTCTGACCCTGCTATACCCCCTTTTTTACCCCCTTGTTCGTGAGCGACTATAGATGTGATCGTAGGGACGTTATTATTAGGTTGTGTAGGGTGATTCTTTATGGCAATGTTCTTGAGTACAAGGTAACCAGTTTTTAAATGTCTTCAATTGTTATATCGATCGAGTCCAGCCATCACAAAGTAGGGTGTAGAATAGGATTTAGGATAGAAATAATCTTGCCAATTTGATCCTCTGCAAGGCGATTTGACAGTGGTGCCTCAGGGGTTATGTTTCCAGGAACTGCAGTAGTCCTAGAAAGTAAGGACTTCCTTGGCTTCTTAGATGTGGAGGGGTATTCTTTTTTATGTTCCTCTCTTCCTTTTGTGAGTTTTAACTGTCAGCAGGGCAGCCATGTTTGTAATAGGCACTTGTGGAGAGTCTGTAGAAGCAATAGGAGGTGCCTTTGACATTGATTGTTGTATGTTTTTTGCTCTTGAGACCCCTGATTCTTTTGACACTCTAAATTCTCTTTTGAGGTCTGCAACAGTCTGTCAGTTACAAACCCACCCCTCCCCATGTGAGAGTCTCTTTTCTGCCATGGCGGTCTCCTGCGTGATGGTAGTAGAGGCTTTAAGCAAAAAAAGGAATCAATGGTGGACATAGTTACCTCTTTAAAGTCTGTTGTATTAGGCTTCTGTATGCCCATATTTGTCCTGGGACCACAGGTGGCTTGATTGAGAAGACCTGTTATCTGAGAATAGAAGTAAAGGAGGGCCCCAGCCTCTTCCTGGCTCCGGTGGGCGTTGACTGTGTCGCACTTTTAAGCGCCAGTAAACGGAAGAGGATCCTGCGACTGGTAGTCCCCAGAGGTGTGTACTACGGCTCCCTCACCCCAGCGATGGATGGCCACGGATGTGGTGGCATCAACGAGACACATTAAAGATGAGAAGGATATTTTCAATGGGTCCCCAATTGATAGTGTTTGACTCTCTTTAGACCTTGGTGCCTGTTTCTCCTCTTCTGTCCTGATGCCCTGTGAAATTTCTCCTTTGATTTACCGACAAAAAAAGCCTGATGGTGAGTTATGGTCCTCTTCAGTTCCTGGTGCCTCTTTCTCTTCTTCTGACCCCGACGCCCTGCAGAGTATCTCCGTGATTTGCTGATGCAATACAAAAGATTAACAAAATCTGTTGGTCTAGCAACGGAAGACATTGGACCAATAATCACTGCTGAGACACAGTAGTGGATATCACTGGCATGAAATCAGGCAATTTCTTATGTTGAAATTACTGCCATCAAGTCACCCATTACCACTCAGTTGCAGTCAACCAATGGCATGGGTAAGGTAGTGAGGAACACAAAGGACAAAACATTGGTGGTGCCTCGGGCATTTAGCACCTGAAACTGCTTATTCGTCATCTGTTAACTCATTGGTAACAAAAGGCTCAGGAATTGAATCAGTATTTTCTTTATATATATATAAAAACAAATGTATGTCTGTCTGTCTGTCTGTTAGTCCTTCATGCATTACTACACCATTCATCAGATCGCCATGAAACTTAGAGAAGTTGTTGAGTACACTCCCGCAAAGGTTTCTGGCATACATTTTATTAAAATATCGGCCCCCCAGGGCCCTCATAATCTTTCGAATACTGATGTACGCACCAGACGGAAAAACAAGAAATTGTGTATCCACAAGTACTCGAATAAAGAAATAGTATTAAAACACTATTCATCCGATCGCCAGGAAACTTTGGGAAGTTGTTGAGTACACTCCCGCAAAGGTTTCTGGCATAAAATGTTTTTAAATATCGGCCCTCCAGGGCCCTCATAATCTTTTGAATACTTATGTACGCACAAGACGGAAAAACAAAAAATTGTGTATCCACAAGCACTCGATTAAATAAATAGAATTAAAACAGCATTCATCCGATCACCAGGAAACTTTTGGAAGTTGTTGAGTACACTCCCGCGAAGGTTTCTGGCATAATTTTTTTAAAATATCGGCCCCCCCAGGGCCCTCATAATCTTTCGAATACTGATGTACGTACCAGACGGAAAAACAAAAAATCGTGTATCCACAAGCACTCAAATAAATAAATAGAATTAAAATGACACTTTTAAATGTTTTCCATATTAAAATGAATACGTTTCAATAAAAATGACACAATGTAAATTGAATGTTATCATAACGAGTTTCCTTGAATTTCCTTTCTTCGGAGATCGCAGCAACGCGCGACAGGTAAGCTAGTGAATTATAAAAATATAGATATTTTGAATCTAGTAATCTCTCAGTATAGGCTATGAATTTTATTGAAGTAACAACATTATTTAAGAATGTACTGCTAATAATGCTAACAACAACTTGACAATGTAAAACCCACAAAGTTTTAAGTCATGTTGAGATTTTATTGTTACTTTTTATGTGAAATATTGTTAAGGAATAAATTAAACAATAAACATTTACTACTTACTTCTTCTTGCTACTCATTTGTCAGAGTCGAAGGATTACGAAGTGCTGGTGCCAATTGCACAAGATAAGTGCAACAACCTCCAATAGTGGGTTGTTCCACAGCTACAGATATGAGTTCTTTCTATTTTTTACCGTCCCTATTGTTAATAACAAATAGTATTTGGGTGTAGGGAGCATCCTTGAATTGGATTGAAGTGTGGGGATCTCGGTACCACTCAAACTCTGCAATACTCAAATTGGAGGGCTTTATCAGCAGTTCTGAGGGCCCTTATAAGTTTTCAACCACAGAGAGGAGGGAAATTAAGTTTTGATTCTGACAGACAACCAAGTAGCACTCAGTTCCTTCCTCACCAAGGTACTGTGTTCCCTAGCTCGTGGGATTGATCTCTTAGCAATTCCTTGGTCGAAGGTAGCTCTTTATGCCTTCCCTCCCATTCCCCTTCTACCGAAGGTGCTTCAGAAGATTCGGGATAAGAAAGCAACCGCCATACTGGTAGTTCCACTCTGTCCAAGATACTCATGGTTCACAGTGTTGGTAGTGATGGCAGTCCAGCAGCATTTTATGACTCCAATGCATTTTACTTACTAAGTTTCACCCCTGAAAAATCGGCTTCATTTCTGCCTATTAGGGTGAAAGTGGAAAGGGTAGGTCTACAACATTTAGAATGCTCTAGTCATTTGCATACAAGAATCTAGACAACTGTCCACCATACCATCCTATGCTAACATTGCAGGAACTTTGACACCTGGTGTAGACAAAGAGAGCTACTTTCAACATCTTGTGATCCTTTCAAGATGTTCGAGATTTTAAGAGATAGCTTTCAGTTAGAATTGGGCACATGACAATTATCCTGGGATGTATCTGTGGTTGTTCCTTTGGCTTTTAGATTGTTGAAAAGTTTTAAGCTGAAGAAATCTATAGTTCACTTTCATTTGCCACCTTGGCATTTACCAACAGTCTTAAACGAATAGCAAAAGCATATGTTTGAGCTATTATAATCAGATACTTTACAGTAATAAGTAGTAAAATTAGTTTTTTCTGTAGGCTATAACTGCTGCAAGAAAGTTTGAAGGGTTTGTTTTTATTTGAATGAGTTTTGTATAGTACAAAGAAGACCCTTTCAGTTGACTAAGCACCTTACAATAACAAGTGTATTATGAAACATTTATGATATATACATATCAGTGGAGTAGGCAATGTGGCAAAAGTTACATAAGTAAATTATACATTCTAAATAATGAGATGAACAGAGCAGGCACACGTTGTCATTCGAAAGGCTGGCGAGGGCAGAGTCTGAGGCCGATAGGTGTTAGGTGGTGTGTAGATGATTATCAATATAAAACCAGTGCTGATTTCCGAGATGTGGGTGGGTGTGATAAATCGGGTCATACACAGGTAGGTAAGCATTGCGCTTGCATAGAGCAAGGTATGGTCTCAATGTGAAAGAAGTGTGTTGGCTAGTAGAAGTTTTACTCCTTTTCTAAAGAAGGGGGATGAGGAGGTGTTGCATCTGGTCTCTGGAGGAATAGAGTTCCACATTTTAGAGGTCATTCTGGAAAATTATCAATTGTAGGTTTGCCTTTTATTTAATTTACGTGGCTTAAGTAGTGAGGAACTTGTGCATCTGAAAGTTCATATCTGGGACAGGTAAAAAGGGGTGTTGTGTGGTAGCTCTTTCTCGGTCAAACAGGCAATTTGGAGATGGATTCTGGCCACATAGGTTAACCATTTCACAGATTAGAAGTCAGAGGCAATATGCTTTCTTTCTTTTGAGCCAGTGATGAGCCTTGCTGCCATCATTCAAGGTAGCCTTCAGTGGAGCGATTTTCCTTTTCAGGAGACACACAAGGGTAGCCCTACTATAGTCTAATCTGGAAATCACAAGTGCTTGAATCACTGTTTTGAGATCTGCCATGGTAAGGAAAGGTTTTAATTTCCTCAATACATGTAGTTGATGGTCAGCTCCTCTGGTGGCTGCACTGATGTGCTTTTGCATGGAGAAGTTATTGTACTAGATTTTTCCTACAGATTTAGCTGAGTCGGTGACATGAGGGGTACAGTTCAAGGTTTTTCAAGAGTTAGATTTTTTCAGTATTCACCTTCCCATACTTAGGATTTTGTCCTCATAGGGCAGTTTTCAAACAACTCAAACTGAATCTTCTAAAACAGTTTGATTACTCTCAAGAGGTAATCTTACCAGTTTTTGACAAAATTACATATACTAATATTCCAATATTTCTAGATGTTAAAGTAGCACTGGAAGTATATCTGAGCAAAATGAAATAATTTACAATGTCAGAGTCGCTTTTTGCAAATAAAAGCAAAAATGTTTATACTGCTATTTTAAGTGGACAGATTCACCAAACAGTTTTGGCCAGCTTGTTAGAGGGACTTCCATCCCTGGGTCACAAACAAAGGAAGTCAACAACAGGTGTGTCAAGTTCATTAGCAGAATCTATTTAGGTTCACTGGGAAACCACTTAGTCACCTACAAAAACATGTGTAAAACATTAACATATAGGATTAATCAGTAATGAAAATATTTCCTTTTATGCAGGAATATTTAAATCTGGTATGGCTTAATAGCAGAAAACAATGTTTATTTACAGTAAATACATTAATGGGTATTGTTTGGTGTGGTGCCATTTTGGAGGATATTTTATCCACGCAATTTCCTTGAACATTTGGACGAGTCAATATTTCTGAATTTCTCATGTTGCTTGTGACATTACCCGGCCGATCCTTGCCTACGTAGGTTGAATCCTGCATGAGGCCACTGCTTGGGCACTTCAGCGCTTTGCAGTTGTGTCAAACCTTCATGTTCCTGACAACGTCAGCCTCTGTCTGTGTTCCCCACACCCTGCCCCCTTTGTCAGCTAACGTCAGACAACCCATTGTCACGTTTTTTATGTCAATGTCATCTTGGAAGAATTTTTCGCTAGTCTCTTTACCTGTATTATGTGGAGATGGGTGTTTTCTACCAGCACTCTTTCAGTCTCATATAATTCCGTGATAGCCTCAGTGCATGCATCTTGTGGAAACACGCGTGTGCTGTGTAGCGTCGCGCTACTAAATAACACGGACACAGTGTGCTGGTCAAGGAGCTTTATTCTCTGTCTGCTTACTCGGACCCCGTCCCTACTCTGACTGCCCTTTCCTGTCCTGTCCCCTCCTCTTCCCCTCTGCCCACCTAGCTCCGCCCACCCCAGCTACTGGACTGCTAACTTCGTTACATCTCCCCCTTTCTTAATAAAGTAACAAATGAAATAGAGATTAGTCCATCTCTGCAATCAGTCTCTTGGGAGGCCGCACGTGACGGCGGGGCCTCGCTGGTGTGGACACGATACCTTCAGGTGAGGGTTCTTCTATAGGTGAAGGTCCGGTGTCGGGTGCGACAGTCTCAGGGTTGTCCCGGCTTTCAGGTGTGGGGACCACAGGTGTACTTTCATGGACTTCAGGAGAGCACTTCTTGAAATGAGAAGCGTTGCGGGTGACTCTTCGTGTCTCTGATTCTGCGGTCATCATGGTGCCCTTTTGTTGGGTAATTGTTAGGGGCTCATCCTTGAAACGACAATCAGTCTTTTGGCGTTGTTCCTGTTTGACAACAACTCTGTCGCCTTCCTTCAGGGAGGGGGACCGGGCCCTTCGCTTGCGGTCCGCATACTCTTTCATCTTGTCTTTGCGGTGCCGATCTGTTATGGCCATTTCTCTGTGTTGTTTATCCGACGGAGGTTTTCTCAGTGCTCCGTCCCATGTGGGGATCCGATTCCTCATTGTCCTCCCGAGCATGAGAGTCGCAGGGCATTGGCCCGTTGTAGAGTGGGGAGTGGTCCTGTAGGCACTAAGGACCTCGTTCAGTGCTGACTGAAGATCTTTCTTTTCAGCCGTGGCTTGCTGGAATGTTCTCTTAATGGTGGACATGAATCTTTCCACAGTGCCGTTGGCCTGAGGCCAGAGTGGCGTGACTTTGCGATGTTGAAAGTCCATGTATTTCGCGAAGTCGCTGAATTCATGACTATTGAATGGGGGCCCGTTGTCCGTCTTGATGACCCTGGGAACACCCCAAGTCGCGAAGACTTCTTCAAGCACCTTGAGGGTGCAGGCGGCACTGGTGGATGATATGAACTGGGCCACTGGGAACCTGGAGTATTCATCCAGGATGACGACTACATACTTCCCGGATTGCAGGGGGCCATAAAAGTCCATGGCAATTTCTTGCCATACCCCATCAGGCAATGGGGTCATCTGTAGGGGTGCAGGTGGATTACTGTGTCTGGTCAGTTGACATGGGTGGCAGTCTTTCAATGTGTCCTCAACCATCTGGTCGAGGGCTGGGAACCAGACACGTTCTCTCAGTGCTCTTTTGGTGGAGACGACTCCTCGATGGCCTTCGTGGGCCAAGTCGATTACTCCTTGTCTCAGTGTCGCTGGTATAACTAGTCTGTGGTCTCTGAGGAGGAGGTTGTCACCGGTTACAGAGAGTTCGTCGGAGACATGTCGGAAGGCTTGGAGTTCTTTCTTGACAGCAGGGCTTTCCTCTTCCTCCTGCGGGTGGTATTTCCATCTGTTGGTTCGGGTACGCTTTATTACTCCTTGTAGGATGCTGTCTTGATTGGTCGCTTCCCGAATGGCGTGCATGGGGATGGCTGGTGGACGAGCATGATTAGTCACAAAGTGAATGTATTCTTCCGCAATGGAGGGCGCAGTCTCTGATGAGTCTCGGGGGTGGCGAGACATATAGTCAGCTGGATTCTCATCCTTTCCCGGTTTGTGAATGATCGAGAACGTGTACTCTTGCAGCCGCAAGCCCCATCTCTCGATCCTGGGGGGCATCTTGCACTTGGGATTCCCATAGATTGTGACAAGCGCCTGATGGTCGGTTATGAGTGTGAAGTGTTTCCCGTATATGAAGATGTGGAAGTGTTCGCACGGCCACACAACGGCCAGGCTCTCCTTCTCCGGTTGGGAGTATCGTTTCTCAGGGTCCGTTAGGCTCCGACTGGCATAGGCGATGATCCTCCTCTGATCCGACTCATGGTCGTACTGTGCCAGGATGGCCCCTAAGCCCACGGGGCTTGCGTCCACGGTGATTTGCGTTTTCCTCTTGGGATTGAAATAGGAGAGGCACTTGGCTGATTCCCTGGCGCGTTTGATATCCTTGAAGGCACGCTCACACTCCGGGGTCCACACAAATTGCGCGCCAGCTTTCGTGAGGAGCCTCAGAGGGTGACTTACGGTGGCGTAATCACGAATGTAGCGGGCGCAGTAGCTGGCCATCCCAAGAAAGGAACGCAGGTCGTTGACGTCCGCCGGACTCTTGGTGTTGTTGAGCGTGGCGATCTTGTCCGGGTCTGGTTTCATGCCACTCGCCGAGAAGATGTGTCCGAAGAATTTCAGGGTCGTCTGATGAAATTCACATTTGTCCTTGTTGAGGGTTAACCCAGCTTCCATCAGAGCGAGGCAGACACGATCGAGGGCGGTGTCATGCTCCTGCGTGTCCGAACCGTAGACCAAGATATCATCGCTGTAATTAAGGGCGTTAGGGATGTGGTGAATGACGAGACGTATGGCCTCCTGGAAGATCTCGGCGGCTGATGAAACGCCAAAACTGAGACGTTTGTAGCGGAAAAGACCAAGATGGGTGGCAAACGTCGTGATGGGGCGAGAGCTGTCGTCTAGCTCGAGCTGATGGTAGCCCTTGTTCAGGTCCAATTTAGAGAACACGGTTGCCCCGTTGAGGGCCGTGATCATGTCGCTCAGGAGTGGGCCTGGGTGTCTCTCCCTCTCAATAGCCGTGTTCGGCAGACGCATGTCCACACAGAGACGGACTTTGTTTTGGGACCCTTTCTTGGGGACAATAACCACCGGGGACACCCACGGAGTGGGGCCCGCAGTGCGCTCAATGATGTCGGCGTCCAGGAGTTCCTGCAGTTCACATTCAACCGCGGATTGCAAGTGAAATGGCACTCTTCGCGGGTGTTGAGCCACTGGTTTGATTTGCTCGTTGATATGCAGGTGGATTTGACGGCCTTTCAGTTTCCCCAAACCTCGGAAGAGGGAAGGGAATTTTCCAGCGCAGTCCGAAATGTCATGGACGTTGAAGAGGATGTGCACCAGCTGAAGACGTTCAGCCGTGGGGAGGCTCAGCAGACAGTCAGCCTCAGGTCCATTAATTACATGGATAACTGCTGGGATGGAGAGCTTGCCATGCGTGAGGGTGGTGTCAAACTTGCCCAAGCATTGGAGAGGTTTCTTCGCCATCCAGGTGTAGACGCGGACGGGCGCGAAATGCAAACGTGGTTTGGGGTCCATACGGTCATGTTCGGCAACTGATATGTAGTTGAGCGATGCTCCGCTGTCCATCATGAACTTGGCGGCATGGTTGCCCACTTGGATGTTGAGGCGTGGATAACGTTTGAACTGATCATGGTCAGCAAAGTTGACATATTCGGGGGTGTAGGAAGAATGTCTGGATGAGGACGATCTTGAGTCTCTTGATGGAGAACGACGGTCCCATCGGGAGCGCCGAGAGTCATGGCTGGAGTGTGAGGACGTGGGAGATCTAGGAGGCTCTTCTTGAACTGCTCTGATGTGATGACGCTTGGCCTCTGATCGTGAGGGCCGCTGCGACCCATCCTGTCTGTCACCGTCGTTGCGTTTTTCTTTGTGGTAATCCCCACACATGGCCTCAAAGTGGTTGGACCGTCCACATTTTCTGCACCGTTGGCCCATGGCAGGGCAGGAGTCGATGTGAGGGTAGTCGTACCCACACCTGAAACATCGTCTCGTGCGTTCAGGTCGGCGATCTCTCCTTTCGGATACTTTCCTCCTGTAGTCCGGGCGTCGCCTGGGCGAGTACTTGGAGCGCCGCGATCTGTCTCCCGGGTGACGTCTTCCACTGTCGCGCCGATCCTGTCGACCCTGCCGTCTCTCTGTGATACGGTTGGCGTGTTCACGGCTGGTACTGGGTCCTGTTTCAATTTCCGCCGCATTTTCTTCAGCTTGATCGTACAGTCGGGAGTTTTCTTCAATCTCTGCTAGTTCCTGTGGTTTTCTCAGCAGTCGCCGTCTCAGTGACTCCGAGTGACACCCAGTGATTATTTGAGATTTGATGGCTGCATCCGGCGAGAAGTTGGTAAAGTCACAATGTTGGGACTGCCGCCGCAGTCGATGTATGAAGGAGCTCAGTGGTTCTTCCTTTCCCTGGCGCTGCTGGTGGAACTTGTGTCTCTCATAGTCGACATTTCTCTTATGCAGAAAGCGGTTATTTAGAACGGTTCTTACTTTATCATAGGTATCACCATCTGTGGCTGGGATCTCCCGTACGATCTTGCTTATTTCACGCCCCCCTAGATTGCGAAGGGCTATGATCTTGTCTTTGTCTGGTTCAATTTTGGATCCCTCAATGTAGTCCTCAAAGTCCTCTAGCCATTCTTGCCATTTCAGGCCCATGCTGCTTCCTGTTGTGACTGACAGTGGCTCCGGGGCTCGCAGGTGGGTGCCTCCCTTGACTTCCTTGTGTGCGGGAGGGTTGGACATCTTGGCGGTGGGTTTTGACGCCCGCGTCTGCTTCTTGCGTCAGTGACTGGTATATGTCTCCGAGGTTTGTCTTTTGTCCTCTTGTAGCTATCAATGCTTGTTGGTTTATGCTTGGTCTTTTTGCCAGTGCTTGTTTTGCTTTCTATCACCAATGCTTGTTTCCTGCTTAGTGCCTGACTTCAAGATGGCCGCCTGTATTCTGCACAGGGAGGATGTCCTTGAGGACGCCTGACTCAAAGATGGCCGCCCCCAGTCAACCACGAGGTCTGAGCTCCTCTGCACTCTCAGCCACACTCGGTCTCTTTTGGCACTCACCGAGGGTTCTTCCTCCCAGTAGCCAGGATTTGGCAGTTCCCCTTCACTTTCTGGCCACTTTCCACCGCTCAGGTAGGCCAATGCAGGTTCCCGCGTCTTGCTTGCCGCAGCGTGCCGTTCCTCACGCATCGGGGGTGAGACCCGGTGTCGGCGGCATCGGCGCTTTGTCCTGGCGCCTCCGCGAGTTCTCCTCGCTTCTCGCTGCACTCCTCACTCGTGCAGGACGCTTCAGGAGGGCTGGGGTAGGCTCCCAGACCCTTCCTTCTTGATTCCTCGTTTCAGGGCACACTCCCCAGATTTTGGCGCGAACGGAGCGCCGGACACCAGAGGGGCAGCGTCTTGTTTTCCGCTGCTCTAGCGTGGCCACACACGATCTCCTGGTCGTGAACAGTTTCTCCACCGCTGGCCTCAGGCTGGAGGCGGCGGCAATCACGGGGCACAGGCGCCGCAGGTAGCGGTCGCGTTCGGCCGGTGCTCTGGACGGGTCAGCTTCTTTTCTCGCTCTCCGGTGTCGCTGGTGGGTCACCTCATCCCATCCTCGTCGCCAGCTGTAGCGTCGCGCTACTAAATAACACGGACACAGTGTGCTGGTCAAGGAGCTTTATTCTCTGTCTGCTTACTCGGACCCCGTCCCTACTCTGACTGCCCTTTCCTGTCCTGTCCCCTCCTCTTCCCCTCTGCCCACCTAGCTCCGCCCACCCCAGCTACTGAACTGCTAACTTCGTTACATCCTGCTGGCAAATTTCCAAACACTGCTCATTCTTCACTTTGCTGATGTGCACAACATTATTGCAGAGTGCACCTAAAGCCTAATTTGCAGGTGATGCGCACAGGTATACTAAGGAGTGCACAGTGAGCTGCATTTACCGCTGATGTACACACCTTTGTAAGTGTTGATCCCGGTACTTATTTTCTTCTCATCTCATCTTTTCAGTTGTTCTATAAGCACGTCACTAACGATAATTGTCATTTACCGCTGATGCACACAGCATGGTTTATTGTGCCCAGTGAATTGTTCACCCCTGATGCACACAGTGATTTAGGACAGTATTTTTCTATCTCAAATTTGTATTTTCTGAGATACTGCCATAAAAATATTTTGTTCCTTATTTTTAAATTTCTTTGGAGAAATGCAGTTAGAGCCACCAACCAAGAGTAAATGTGACCATCCCTTACCTTTGGTGAGGTGGAAGGAAGAGTTCCCTACATACATGAAGGTTATTGATGGAGATAGAATGGGGGCAAAAAATGTTTGGGGTCAGAGGGACAATTGGGTTTTAGAACTTTCCCACTTCTGTCACCTCAAGACGAAGGGGAGCTTAATGCTTTTGAGGAAGATCTCCTGAGAATGGAGTTAAGATCCAAGCCTTCTTCTAGTCTTGCATTAAATAGATTAAAGTTCTCTACTAGAGTCCAATGTGAAGGGGAAAATGTAGATGATTTATTGACTGCTTTATGTAGTCTTGCTTTGCATTGCAATGTTGTTGCCTTAACGGAAGACACGATAAGGGATCAAATTATTGTGACTGTTAAAAACACAAAAGAAAGTCTTTGGGTTATGGGAAATCCTAATTTGAAAGATGCAATATCCACTGCGAAAGCCATAGAGCAGTCTGAGATTTGGAGGCAGTCTGTGGGGGATGGTGTCTCTAAGAACACATAGCCTACTGATGAAGTGTGTGCTTTGGGAGATAGTTCATGCCGCAAAATTTCTATAGGAAAAAGATATGAAAAGTCTTACATTTGTTGTAGGTGAGGCACAGCCAACCATTTGACTTTGTCACCCTTTTTACCAACTATTGGAAAATAATGTAGAAATCGTGGGTGCAAGGTACATTTTTTGCTGTCTACAAAAGTGAGAGAAAGTAAGGAGGGGCAATACCCAGCAGTAAAACTGTTACAGCTAAAGAGACAGCATGCATACAATGTGTTTGTGGAAATGATGCTGACATGGAGAAGGGAATTGCCCTATCCCTGATTAACTAGGAGTGGGAAGGTGAACTAGATAAGCCTCCCGGTAAATGGGCAAAATATCGATTCCATAATATAGACAAACCAAAATATCGAGTCCAAAATACAGAATGGACAAAATATCGAATGGACAGAATATAGACATCAAAAATTTCGTTTTGAAGGTAAGTAATGTAATAACGATTTTAAAAATATAGACAGTCAAAATATCGAAGTACATAATATAGTTTATTAAAAATATCGAATTTTTAATAATATCACATGTTTTTAAGTGTTTTTTATGTTAGTATATGTGTGAAAAGTGTATATATTTTTGTAATTTATTTTAAGTAATTAATTTTATGTTATTTAATTATTGTGTAATTTAATTCTGTAGCGGGTTGTGGGTTTATAGGGGAATAGGGTGGGAAGTAATTTAATTATAATTAATTAAATATGTTAATTAATTAATTGGCATTTATTTAGAATAAATTGTTAATTAATTTTTAATTGGTAATTAATTATTTCTTAATTGATAATTATTTTTTATTCATTGATTAATTGATAATTTTGTGGATTAAATTAATTTCTTTTCTGTAGCGGGTTGTGGGTTTATAAGGGAATAGGGTGGGAAGTAATTTAATTATAAATAATTAAATATGTTAATGAATTTATTGGTATTTATTTTGAACAAATTGTTAATACATTTTTAATTGATAATTAATTAATTCTTAATTGATAATTAATTTTTATTAATTGATTAAGTGATAATTATGTGAATTATATTAATTTATTTTCACTAGAGTGGAAATAGTAAAATGTACCCCTATGCTATCCAACGCTTTCCCTAGTGTTGCACTCTCTGGAGTAGGAATAGTAATTTTTACCCCTACGCTATCCAACGCTTTCCCTACTGTTGCACTCTTTGGAGTGGGAATAGTAATTTTTACCCCTACGCTATCCAACGCTTTCCCTACTGTTGCACTCTTTGGAGCGGGAATAGTAATTTTTACCCCTACGCTATCCAACGCTTTCCCTACTGTTGCACTCTCTGGTGTGGGAATAGTAATTTTTACCTCTACGTTATCCAACGCTTTCCCTACTGTTGCACTCTCTGGAGTGGGAATAGTAAATTTTACCCCTACGCTATCCAACACTTTCCCTACTGTTGCACTCTCTGGAGTGGGAATAGTAATTGTTACCCCTACGCTATCCAACGCTTTCCCTACTGTTGCACTCTCTGGAGTGGGAATAGTAATTTCTACCCCTGCGCTATCCAACGCTTTCCCCACTGTTGCACTCTGTGGAGTAGGAATGGTCATTTTTACCCCTACGCTATCCAACATTTTCCCTACTGCTGCACTCTCTGGAGTGGGAATAGTCATTTCTACCCCTGCGCTATCCAACGCTTCCCTACTGTTGCACTCTCTGGAGTGGGAATAGTAATTTTTACCCCTACGCTATCCAACGCTTTCCCTACTGTTGCACTCTCTGGAGTGGGAATAGTAATTTTTACCCCTATGCTATCCAACGTTTTCTCTACTGTTGCACTCTCTGGAGTGGGAATAGTAATTTTTACCCCTGCGCTATCCAACGTTTTCCCTACTGTTGCACTCTCAGGAGTGGGAATAGTAATTTTTACCCCCTACGCTATCCAACGTTTTCCCTACTGTTGCACTCTCTGGAGTGGGAATAGTAATTTTTACTCCTACGCTATCCAACGCTTTCCCTACTGTTGCACACTCTGGAGTGGGAATAGTAATTTGTACCCCTACGCTATCCAACGCTTTCCCTACTGTTGCACTCTTTGGAGTGGGAATAGTAATTTTTACCCCTACGCTATCCAACGCTTTCCCTACTGTTGCACTTCCAGGAGTGTGAATAGTAATTTTTACACCTCCGCTATCCTACGGTAATAATATTGTGTATTTTTCATTAATAATATGTTAATATATATATATGTTTTAACAGACATGATTGTATTTTTTTTATATAAGTCAAATTAGTTATTTAATAATTTTAAGGTAATTTAAGTAATTTTAAGTATATTTTAGCTATTTATTTTTAATATGTTTTTTAATTTTACATTAATTTTAAGAAATTGGATATTTTTATAATGTATATTTATATAAACTATATTTTGGGGTCGATATTTTGGTACTTACCTGTTTGTAAATAGGAATTCGATATTTTGTCTGTCGATATTTTGGAATCTATATTTTGGGTAGTCTATATTTTGTCCCTCGATATTTAGTCAGTGATCCAAGCCTCCCATGTGCACAGTCCATGTACTTGATATGTATCTAGAGCCCATGACAGACTCTGGTACGCCTTGGACAATAATCACTATGGAATATTTTTTAGATAGGTTTGGTTGAGTTAAGACTGTGAGTGTGAGTGATTTGGTGGAATCTGACGTGGTTGACCAGAGTTTTGATGAGTGTGCTGTTCATGAAGGTGGAGGTAGAATTTAAAAGGAGAGTAGCTTGCATTACGCTATATGTAGCTAGGAAAGGTGTGAACATTTTGGTGTGGAAGGATCAATGGAAGTTAGGAATTATTTTAAATCCTCACAGCAGGGAGCCTGTTCTAGTTGTTGTTGATCCTGAGGAAATTCCATGTTTTATTTTGCAGTTTCCTGGTGTATTTTCTAGCAAGTTGGTAAAATGACAAGGATACACTCATCGCATCAAACTTAAAAGTGGAGCTATTTCAGTTAAACAAAAGCTGACGACAGTACCTATCAATGTGCAAGACGAACTAAATTGTGTACTCAAGGACATGTTGGAGGGGGAGATCATTGAGGAGGTAGAATCTTTTTGGATGGGTTTCTCCCATAGTTCTGGCCTGCAAAGCAGATACATCTTTGAGGTTATGCATTGATCACAGAGCTTTAAATGCAAATATTTTAGCGGTCTGCCATCCTCTTCCCAACATTAATGAGGTGGTTAGTATGTTGGAAGGAGCTGCTATATTGTCCACTCTGAATTTGCATTCAGCATACCATCAAATTGGTTTGAGTGATGACTTCAGCTCTCTGACAGCTTTCATAACCCCTCCAAGAGTATTTCAATTCAAGTGGATGCCATTTGGCTTGGCGTCAGCAGCATCCATCTTGTGGAGAGCGATGTTCCATATCTTCAAGGAAGTGAAAACTCTTGATAAGTTCTTTCAAGATGATATTTTGGTTTTCTATAAAAAGAAATAAGCCTATTTGGAGCATTTGAAAAGAGTGTGTGTGGAACTGAGAAAACAGGGTTTAACTTTGAAGCAGGATAAGTGCAAGTTGTTTGGAGAATCTGTGGACTACTTGGGCCACACCCTATCCAAGGATGGTGTTGTGCCTAAACAGTCATTGGAGGATGTTATTGTTAACAACAAATTCGTTCGGAAAAATGTGGAATTTTATTTGTCCAAAGAATGTCAACATGCCTTTGATTTAGCCCAGTCTGAGATTGTCAAACCTCCCACTCTTAAGCCCATTTGTGTCAACAAAGAGTGCATTGTTATTGAAGATGCCATGCTGTATGGGGTTGGCAGTGTGTTATTGCAAAAATGTGGAAGTAGGAAATGGAGTGTGGCACATGCATTGCCCACCCTCAGTGAAGCTAAACAAAGGTATGCAGTAATTGGAAAGGAGGTTTTGGCATGTGTGTGGGCTGTAGAGCATTTTAGGATCTATATTTGGGGTTCTCATGTTACCACCAAGACAGACGAGAAGGTTGGAGTACTGTCTCCTGGTGGTGGTGGTTGTGGCAAGTTTAGGTATTATGTATAGTGCACTATAAATGGGTGCCTTGTCTTTTGTCTGGTTGTGTTTACATATTGTCTTAGTGTTCTTTTGTGGGGGGATAGATGTGTTACATTTGTTTTGTTATCTGTTCTGTGTTAAGATGTGTGTTAACTTTCTAAATGTTATGATGACCTGTCTGGGTTCTGTATTGAGAATATGGAACTGCCTTGACTGTATGTAAGTACTGTGCAGTCTCTCCAATAGAACTTTTGGAATATAAATATATTTATATACACCCACACTTAACAATCCTAAACCCCAGCTCTTAAAACCCTGGCTGGACAACACCACAGCATGTTCCAAAATGGTGTTGCAGATACTGATCAAAAACACGTGGGAAGAACATGAAGAGCTAATTCCCCAGATCCAGACATTACTTTACGAAATTTCTAAAGAAGCAGATCAAACAGGCTAAACAAATTCTCACAGCAGTGGATGAGAAAATCAAATTACTTGAAAAAGATGGGATTGAGAGGAAGCAAAGAAAGTTCCAACGCAGTGAAAGGGACTACAACAATAGCAGAATCCTGATTTTTGCACACAAATTTGATGAAGCGTGAGCAGAACTTACAAAAAATAAAACTTTGGGACTAGCAGATAAGGGAAGATGGGAATCTGGCACAAGCCCCAGCTCAGACCTCGAATCCGTTGATAGTAATACCTCAAACCCTGTGAAAGTAATTTCTTTTTCCGAGGAACTGTGCTTCATCCAAAGGGACAACGAACATTAAACAAGAAGGAAAAACAGGGGAAGAGGAAGAGGCGGCAAAACAAAAGCCAAAGAAGAGGGCAGCGCAGCAAAGAAAAGCAGCAAGATGGGCATGGGAACAAGAGGGCAGAACATGAAGAAACCATAATGGAAGAACAACGTCTTAAGGTAATCAATTTATCTCAAAGAACTATTTCTAAAGCAGAAAAAGATGTCTTATTGTTAGGCTTGACCTTCTGTCCCGATGTTGGTATGGACTATACACAGACATGCATTGATTTATACAAATTTGTGAAAAAATCTAACATGTTTAAGCTACATTCAATGAAGAATAGAACATCTACAGTTAGGAGCATACCAGGAATATAATCCACTTCCTCACTACTTATTGAAGACATAGATACACTCAGATTGTTACATGATCTTCAGGATCATCCTTAAAAGAGCTCGTCCCCAACTACACTGGACATCTCTGACCCTACACACATTGACACAGTGCAGAAACTGTTGGTCTCGATCCAGGTATCTCCAGCAAGACCAAATTTAAAAACAGATCCAAGAATACACCACAAATAGCGAAGGATAATATTGATGTCTTCCATGAAGCAGTTATTCAGGATATTTTTTAAACTGATTAGAAACACACCTAAAAGGAAGAATATTTGAACGAATCAGTGGGACGCAATCTCAAAATTACAGAAAGATGATAACATCATTATCAAACCCTCAGATAAGGGCGGAAATATCGTCCTTATGTCAAAAGAAAAATACATACAAGCGGCACTAAGACAACTGAGCGACATAGTGTGCTATGAGAGAGTAGGCAAGTTATTCATCACTAACCTATAAGACAGAGTTTTCAATTTATTGAAAGGCTGGTTTGAGACCAAATTACTCAATTGGGATGAATACCACTTTTTGAAAAACGAGAACCCAAGGTGCATAAGGACCTAGTTAATCCCCCAGGATGCCTCATAGTTTCATCTAAAGGGAATTTATTTGGATCATTTTCTACAGACCTATGTTAAAGATCTCAGGTCCTATGTAAGTGTCACTAAGAACTTCCTGCCAAAAAATACAGAACATACACTGGGCAGAAGAATGCTGGCTGGTATGTTTGGATGTAGAGAGTCTTTATACTAGTATAAAACACAGAGATTAACTTACACCCTACAAATACTTTGTGAAGTCTAGAAGAATACACTTATGTGACTGCAAATGAACGAGCTATGTCCCACAGAGAATGTGTTCATCTTTAACAATGCACTGTAGAAACTAGTGCAGGGCACATCAATGGGCACCTGCTTTGCCCCAAGTTACGCCAATCTTTTGGTGGGATGGTGGGAGTAGCATGTGCTCTGGAGTGATCCTCTCACTGAATGGAATGACAAAGTCAATCTTTGGCTACTTTATATAGATGATGTATTTTTTGTGTGGGAGGGCAATGAATAAGATCTAATAAGTTTGTTCAAAGAACTAAATTGTAACAATGTAAATTTGAAATTTTATATGCAACACAGCCAGAAAACATTGGACTTTCTCGATTTAAGAATAAGCGTAGAGAATGGAGTACTTTGCACCAATCTATTTTGGAAAACAACAGCAGGGAGCTAAGTTCTACATGCAGCCAGTTGCCACCCCCCAGTTTTAGGTGGAGCATTCCCTTCAACCAATTCCTATGAGTCAAAATAAACTGCAGCTTTAGTGAAGACTATGCAAAACACAAGAATGCGATGATACAGATATTCCAGGCAAGAGGGTACACACATAAGACCTCACGTAAGGGAGCTATCAAAGCACATGCTATTGATAGAAATTAGATACTTTTTCAACCTCCGAAACCTAAAAGAGACTGTCAGAAACGTGAAGAACCCATAAGGTTCATAACAAACCTTGGCACTCAGACAAAATATCTAAGAAAGATCACAGAGAAGCGTTGGGATATTTGAACCCAAGATCACATCTTGAAGACCAAATTAGATCAGACTTCCTCTATTACCTACAGGAAACCAACATCCCCGAAAGACAAACTAGTCAAAAGTCACTTGGCACCGTTAAAAACTAACTGTCGAGATAGAGGAGGAGGATTCTATAAATGTGGAAAATGTAAAGGTTGTAGTGGGAATGCTAAATAAGCTAAACTCATGAGAACCAACAGACAATGGAAGATCTCTAAAAACATTAGCTGTCTCACAGAATTTATGGTCTAAGTCATCACTTGCTCTTACGGCAAGTGGGACATTGGATCAACAATTTTTCCAGTAAAAAAACGCATTCTGGAACACTGCAGGGCAATCACTAACGAAGACTTCATGTATAGCACAGCAAAACACTTTCATAAAGCACATAATAGTGATTGGATGAAGGCCAAATATGTTGCCATAGATTGTGTCGCAAAAACTCCTAGGGGTTGTATTTGTTCACAAGCACTACGCCGATTA
The DNA here is from genome assembly GCF_964261635.1 of Lissotriton helveticus. Classification (NCBI taxonomy): domain Eukaryota; kingdom Metazoa; phylum Chordata; class Amphibia; order Caudata; family Salamandridae; genus Lissotriton; species Lissotriton helveticus. The sequence goes on along the minus strand of NC_136067.1, from coordinate 467,794,012 downwards.
GAAACAAAATGTATCCTACAAGCCGGGAGTGCTCCTCCTATAAATTAAACAAGTGGTTCTGTCTGGTAGAAAGTACGTTAGTTAATGTTGCTCGTAGTGAATTTGTAGTACTGAATGCAACCTTTAGAATACGCCTGTGGGGTAAAACACTTATCACTTTTTGCAAACAAGCAAAATACATTTTTGCTTGGTACTATTTCTTTTATCAGAATTGATTAATTTGTAGATAATCACAGTAAACAAAAGTGTCAACATGAGATATTTACATGGATGAAGGGTGATTATGTGCCAATAGTGCTCAGTGCTCAACAAGTGAACAGTATATACAGGGTGGTTATGGTTTCTATGTATAGGTGGGTGGTAGGCCGGATAATGCTTTTACACCAGAGACTCCTATCTTCTGTTGTATGGAATCCTGCTAGTTCTGGACCTGAAATGTGCGTCGACGTTTCAACCCTACTAGTGCCCTGGTTGGTGGTCATGACGGGTCTTCATCAGGGCAAGGAGTCGGGGGGTAGTTGACAGGCTAAAAATGTAAGAGGAGGCATGTGTGAAATGAGAGGTTGCTGGTGTGCTCATATAAAGATGCACTGTCTGTAAAGGGCGTCAGTACTCACCCTTAGGAGGCCGGAAGAGTCTCAGCCGAGGGCAGGGGGACTCGAGGAATGTTCAGGTTGGGTCCAATCAGGTATTGTTTTAAGAGGGGGTAAAAGCCGGTGTTTCAGGGTTCAAGTAATGGTGAGAGTGCAGTGTGGGTACTCTTACTCTGGACACCACACAAATGTGTGAGAGCAAGAGTCTACGGGATGCGTGTACTTTTCCCTTGACGGGAGAAGTGTGGGGTAGCCCATGCCAAGGGGCCAAGTGATTGGTTGATTAACAGCACGATGTATCGCGTGGTCGCAGCGCCGCTAAAAGTGAAAGGTTGCCAATATGATTGGGCTTTGGTGCTGATTGAAAAGTGAGTGTGAATAAGCATCCCTAACGGTAGGACTACACATAACATTGAGTGACCAAGAGGTGGTGCAAATTAAAGGGTTCTACATGCGTATGTATCAGCGTAAGCAAGCTAATATGATCTTTAATAGGAGAGACTAAATCACTGATGGTGAGGTGTAGGCCAAGTCATCAGTTTGTAACAAGAATGGGTATCGCGTGGCCGTGGTGCTGGTTAAAAAGGGTCTAAGTGTGTATGATTGGCTTAAGATTGCCAATACATTTCTGGTGTGGTGCAGGTTAAAATTACTGTGTGCGTGTTAGTGAACTACCCTGTCGGTGGACCTACACATGGCAATGAAAGAAGGGGCCATGGTGCAAAATAAAGGTTCTAAGCGCGTTTGTATAAGCGCATAAGAACGGGCTAGCCAGGACTACTGACTTACAAAAGAGAGGACCTACGCGTTAGCTGGCTGGGTCAGAGGCATGGGATCGGAAAATGACCAGTCAGCGCACCCAGTGTACGCAGGCTGCGGTGGGTGTTTGTGAAATTAAACCGAAATCTATCCGGTGTAGCAAGAGGCCCAAATGTGGCGTGTGAAATAAAGTGATGTGCAGAGTAAAGCAGTCGGCGTGTAAAATAATTAGTGGTTGGTGCAATGTACAGAGTAGAATTTGCGGGTGTAAGAGTGGGGGAGTCCGGGGTTAAACAGAAAGCTATCCGGTGTAGCAAGAGGCCCAAATGCGGCGTGTGAAATAACGTGATGTGCAGAGTAAAGCAGTTGGCGTGTGAAATAATTAGTAGTTGGCGCGATGTACAGAGTAAATATGTGGATCTAACAGTTGGGCAGTCTGGGGTTGTCTTAGCGCTCACCTGTTTATTTGAAGAAATTAGTCAGGGGGTCGGACGGATGGGCCGTAGTCAGGGCCGGCGCTAGGCATGGGCAGCATGGGCGGCTGCCCAGGGCCCCCCCGGTCTGGTCGCAGGAGGGGGGCCTTGCACCTTTAAAGACTTCGGTGTTTCGAGGCACGGGGGCCCCCTAAGAGTTTAAAGGTTCTACCCATTTCCCCTGCTGGCCCCTCTCGCAGGGCCTAATCGCTGCAGCTGCATGATGATGGCAGCGATTTCATAGGTACTTAAACTGCCCTTATGTGTGAAGTGTGCCCTGCCCCTGTATGAATGAAAAGCAGGATATCCTGCAGGGTGCACAACAAAGAATAGAATGACGTTCAATCACTTGAAAACTGCTCACCTAGGATGAGGGAAAATTGGGAAAGGAAGCATAGAGGTGAGAAAAAAGGGGGGCAGATAGGTGTGAGTATGACAGTGAGACAAGGGGTGCAGGCAAAGGAGCAGACACAGCATTAACAAGTGGCTGGAGCAAGGCTTTACGTGTCTTAGACCCAGCAATTAATTAGAACGGAGATTATAACGGGCCCCATATCTTTTCCTATATTCATGTACTAACTTGACCTGCAAAAGGGGGGACCCAGGGAGAGCCGTGCGTGAGACGGTCTCTCCCTGGGTAGGTTCGCGCAGACGGAGTGGCCACATGTGAGGTTGATTAGGGAGAGAGACAGAGTCTATATATAGGGCCAGGGCAGGGTTTAGAGAGGGCTTTTCGGCGGGAGGCGCACAGCGGAGTTTGTTTTGTGGAGGTTGGGTGGGCTCGCCTAGTCCTTTCGGGAGGGGGGCCGGGAGGACCCCCCCTCTTGCGGCTGGAGCTCCTGGTGTCGCTGGTTGGGTGCGAGTCCTTGCAGGACGGCGGCTGGAGGCGTGGCTTAGGCGGTCTCTGCCTGCCTGTCTACGCCGTCGACTCGACGGACAGCGCTGCTGCCATGCCCCATGAGCCGGTGAGTGGGGGTTGGGTGCAAGCTGGTTGGTGATGCCCCCGCGCCGCCGGGCGCTCCTCCAGAGGTCTGTTCTGCCCCCCCTGGGGCGGGGGGGCCGCTGGGGGGCGTCTGGTGTGCGGCGGGGGTGGGTCCTTGGGCGGGCTGCTCTGTCCAGGGAGGGAGGGGGGGAGGAGGTGGGGGGAGCCCTCTCATTGTGAGCGGCATTCACTTAACTGTTTCCCTCCTCCCAATGCCCCTGCTTCACGGTGTGTCTTGGTGCTGGCCGGGTTTTTTCCTCGGGCCATTTCAGTGTCCTTCCAGGACTTTTGTTGTGTCTCCTTTCCGTCCTTGGTTTTTGGTACTTATTGTCTGTGGGAGGGCCTTTTCGTATGGAGAATTTCTAGTCTCCATGTCTCTTTATTTGTGCGATGTACGATGGCGCGGACTTTGCACGAGGGTGGCGGAGCGCTTTTCATGGGAACCAGTTGAAAACATAAGGACTTCAGATTCATGCGTTACATTCAGGATACAAACGAAAAAAAAAATTGCAAATGTACAAGAGGTAAAGTCACACAAGGAGGAGATACAAACGTCTCTGGACGTGTCTTCGCAGTGTGTTCGTGTGGTTGGAGAGACTGCCATTTATTGCAGTAATGCCTCCCTTTTGCCTGTGTTTGGTGCTCTTTTGAACTGTGCACTCGTCTTTGTTCTCTTGTGACATACTGTTTGCTGCCTCTTATCTTTGTTTGCTTTAGATACTGGCTCAGGTGCCACCATGGCCTACGTACGTTGATTCTTGTGTTTGAGTGTCTTCCATTCAATGCGGTATTCAACTGCTACTTGTCCTTTGTCCGCTTTTGGGGACCTGCACTCGTCATTTTTCTTCCTGTTATGCACTGTTTGCTACTTCTTGTATTTTGTTTGCCCACGATTGACACTTTCGTCTCCTGTACTGTACCTTTTGTTTTTGTGCTTTGTTCTTGTCATGTTCTCATTTTTCGGCTGTTCCTGTGGTGAGGCGCTCTCATGCCTTCGGGTGGGGTCCGCGCTCTGTAACCACGCATAAATGAATAAATGTACACTCTGTTTCCCCAGCTGGCGTGGTTGTGGGGCATGGGGGGGGTTTGCTGCTTCAGGGTGAGCTGCTTCCGTTGGGAGGGGCGGTAGGGGCTGCCTTTTTTACCTCCTGCGGTGACGTTGTCAATTTGTTCTTTGCAAAGACATTGCGGACTGGGGAGGTGGCTCAGGAGGGGGATCTGGAGCGGATTTCTCTTCTGGGGTGTGAGGCGCAGTGCGCAATGACGATTTTATGACATTTTTTCGGACATTGCTGCAGTTGGCCTACAGGTAAGGCGGGTTGGTGGTAGGTGTGGCACTAGGGGGAGAGTCTCCCCGTTCAGCGCATTGGATCTGTTGATTGGGGATGGGGCTGTTGGTCTTGCTAGAACTTCAGCTGAGTGAAAATGATCTGGTTTTCTCTATCTGGTCTGTCTTTGTTAAGAATGATGCAGATGGATCCGGACGTCATCACGGACGCCTGGGTGAGCACCATGGTGATCTGGACGACATTTGTGCCACGTCTCCGCTGGAATGGAGCTCTACATCGCACAGCTCTGGGCGGAGCGAGGACACTGAACAACTCTATGCAACTGTTTTGTAATGGCATGATATTTTCATTTTGGCTCATCCTCACGTACAGGTTTCTGAGCGTCACTTGTTTCATGAGGATGGGGTTCACCTTTCTCAGATGGGTCAGTCCTTCTATCGATTGGAATTGCGGGATTTGATTGCAAAAGTTCTGGATGTGCAGTTGTGGTGTTCTCGGGCGTTGTTTAATTTACTGTTTTGGTGGGGCAGGAAAACTCTAAAGGTTTTCCTGGGTGGCGGTTTTTAGTGGGGGGTGGGCAGCCTGGAGCGGGTTGGTCCATCCTCAAAGGGCAGGTAAAGGACAGGAGGGGATAGTACAGGATTCAGTTGCCTGGGTTTGTTAGGTTTTATTTGGTGGGGGGTTGACTTCTTATCAGGGTTGCTCAGTGAGCTGAAGGATTTGAGTATTATTAAATAAATAATCGAAATATGTTGAGAGATGTTTTGCCTACACCTGTCTTAATAAAGTGGCCTTTCTTGCTTACCAAGAAGTTGTGGACAGTAAGTTCTTGCACGAAAACTGGTCTAGTGTCTGCACAATGAGGTATGACACGTTCACAGGGTCGGACTGACCTATAGGGCAATCACATCAGGCTGTGCCCAACGGTCTAATCTGTCAGGTCAGTGTGTAGGCTGTTTTTTTTATGTTTACAGGCCTGCTTTATGGTCATATGAGCCGTTTTTTTACTATTGATTTTCATGATATTTTAAAACAAACATTGCTTCCAGCAAACTCAAATATATGCAGTCTTCCATACCTTACAAAATCGTATACAGCATCACTTTACAAATTAAAAACTGATAATTTGCAAATACAGACATTTTTCTAGCTGCCTAATTCACTAATGGGGGCCACTTTTATTTCGGTGCTGGGGCCTATTTCCTGTCTCAGTCTGACAATGTATGTTAGGGTAATACATGGCAACAAATTAGTTCCTGTTTGTAGTTCACGTGCTTCACTTAATTTTGCATTAATTAAAAATCTTAGGTATTTCCAAGATGTGTGTTTCTGTAATTCGTTTCACAGCATATTACTCTTGTATGGTGCACACTTTGTATTGAGTTGCATCCAGATGTTTATAACAGGCTACAATTGGGAGGTTTGTATTTGAGGCCAAAGGCAGTATACCTTTCTCACTGTGCCTACCTGGGGATCAAAAAGGTGTTCAGAATGCATGATCATTCAATACATAGCCTCTCTGCAGAGAACACAGAGCAACAATACAGTATTCAAATTGCAGGTGTGATTCTGTGCAAATGTGTGTGAAGGAGGCACTCATTGGTCAAAACGGTGACAAGGTAAAAGTAAAATAATTTGTTGTTGTTACTCATTTATCCGAAACAGCTAACAACCATTGACAAAATCAATACTCTTGGCTGTTTTTAGGTGTATGTCAGTTGTTGTGCTATATTTCTGTTTTCAATCACGGAAAGCCCAGAGAGGAAACAAATTACTGGTCAGATTGAACTCTTTGTGGAATCACAGAAATGTAGATTACCTGTTTAAGCTACAGCCTTAATTACATAGACCACACCCCTTTTAGATACCCACTCATTTATTTTCAGCCAGTTTAAAGGCCTGGGCTGGCAGAAATGGAGACAGGCAAGAGGAGAGATGGATGTAATGGGCAGAATCCATGCGAACAGGCTGGTAGAGAGATTAAGAGCCGAGGTGAAGGGCATTACATTCAAAAGACAAGGATGTACGAGGGGTAGAATCCATGCAAAATGGTAGGAGGCCGGGAAACAGGTGAACTTTGAAATGCAGAGGTTCCTAATGGAACATTTAATAATTTGTTGTGAGCCAGGCATGCCTCCCACTTCCTAGTGGTTTTGGAGTTTCACCTTCATCAAGAATACTTTGAAAAATGCAGAAGATAGTGTTTTGGCCAATTTTCCATAAAAAAGTAGTCCACAGGTCATGTGTGACCCATTCTTACCAGTCTGCGCCACTTTCTTGTGCCTCATTCGCATGTAATAACTGCACTCCTGTCTTTTCCCTTCTGTAATCCCCACTTTCCCATATGCTCAATTTTACCCTCTCAATCAAAACACTTTCCTGTCTGCAACATTTGCCCCCATTAATCACCTCTCTTTATAGTGTAATGTTCTCTAGTGCTCAACATTATTTTCTCTAAGCTCCTTCCTCTTTAGAACACCATTATAATCCCATGTGTGCCGTGCCTGTGTTGTCTCCTCTCTTCCTAGTGGACAAAACAGGTGCTAAATCAGGTGAAAATTATTTTTACAACTATTTGGGCCATAATTGCAATGGTCAGCAGGTCACAAGTTTGAATTGGCTATTAATAAAACATATTTACAGAGCGGCAAATGTGTTAAACAATCTATAAAATAGTGAGTGTTCCATTTACTTTTCTTTGCAATTGAAGCATTTCCACCTCTTGAAATGTGTTCGTACTCAAGGGTAGACATTGCCAGTCTAAAATAGTTCAATCAAATTAATATATGTCTGCTTTATACCAAGGACTCTCAATGTTTTCACAAAAATGTTGTTTCAGTGCAAACTCGGAAACAGGAAATACTGCAACAAAGGAGATACATGAGAGAATTGTCCCAACAAATCGTATTGATCTATTGTCCTAGCTCAATGTACAATTACGGTTACTACTTAAGTAATCCATCTTTATTTACACATGCAATAAGGCCCTGTTACTGGTCACTCAAAAAGTCAGCTTCTGTGACAGTCTTCTCAGGTAGGTGACACTGTATGATCAAAGGTGATTCCAAGCTCAAAGATTTTTCACAGTGTGATCATAGGCTAAGAAAGCTGACCCAATGTGTGACCACCTGCACAGCATGCTAAGGCTTTAGTGTGGAAACACAACCTGGCTTGTGGGGAGCAAAACGGACAGGAGCAAAAACTAGCAGTGGAAACAGTTCAACTTCCCAAGTGGTTGTGAGACCGGTTTCTACGTACCAGCTCTTCTCTTCTGGTTCACTGTCCTCTGTCTGTGTCTCTGCCATGAGTTTCCTGACAACCCTATCAGAAGACAGGATAGGAACAGGTATATGAAATGAGGATCCCTGTGAACTGTATAGACATTATTCACATTTATTTAAAGCAACATTAATAAAGAAATAAAGTAAACACACTGTAAATTAATCACAATGAGCAAGTCCTGCAATTTATCACCGACGTATGGCACCCAGTTTTAACAACCACATACCTAATCAGGGCGGGTAGTCGCGTCGTGTTTAAATCAATTCACTCGCATCGGAAGGTTTCCTGTAATCGGGGAGATTACTATCAGTTAAAGATAAATGCGGGCCAGCTTTAAAACAATGCCACTTTCATACTCGTTTCTTACCTAATACTGTCGTCTCGTATTCCTAAATCGCTCTCAGTGGCGGAAGTCGTAAACTCTACGTACTTCCGATGCGAGTGAATTGATTTAAACATGACGCAACTACCCGCCCTGATTAGGTATGTGTTTGTTAACACTGGGTGCCATACGTCGGTGATGGTCAATGTTTTGGACGAAACCGAGACGAGTAATACCTCCGTTCCTTTTCCGTAGGTCTTGGCTTTTCATATTACGTTACGGCTCCTACCCACCATTGAATTAGACGCCTTTAAGATCTACCCTAAGGTATGATTTACAAACATCATGATGTCAATTTGTGATCAACACCACCTGAGAGGGGTAATAATTTTAAACTCATCGTAATATGTTGTTGCGACTACAATTTACAGTGGGTATAAGTATCTTTATATTTGTCCCTGCCTTTTTTACCCGATAAGTATGTCCAAAGAATGACATTCCCTGTCATGAGTACTGGTTTGGATGGAGTTTGGTTTATTTTGGTTTGGCTTAGGAGTGTGTTTTTTAAGTTCCATTGGGAGATAGACTAGCGACTTTGTATAATTAACTGACAAAGAGTTGCAACAAATTGAAATTCATTTCCTTACAAAGTGGTATGATATAACCGTTCTCATTTTTCAGACTTTGATGAATGAAAAAGTGGATTCCCTCGACTGATTATCGTATGAAAATACTTCTACGTACCATGGTAATTCTTTCTATTTTTCTCCACGGTGTGGATGTTACCATCATAATTCCTCTCAATCTGTATAGGGGATTTTTACTTATGTCACATTATCTATTTATATTCTTACAGAATTTGTAGTGCACCCCTGTTTACACCCTTGTCCTGATGAAGACCCCGATGTAAGGCCTCAAGTACGCCTACTGCTGTAGCGTGGGGTCGAAACATCGACGGCTACCTCCCCTCTTTCTCAGTTGACACTGTCCGCATTTTTTGGATATTACATACCAGTGTCAAATAGACGATTTTGATAAATAATGGGATAATTCATGATTCCTTTCTTTGGCTCAGGGATCTGAAGCCGATTTATTGTGTAAATAATTCAGGAATTTGATATTTTTACTTGTCACAAGTATTATCATTCTTTATCTATCTCTTTCTTCTTCACAGCATTACGCTACCTCATTCTTTTCTCTTTTGGGGCACTGTTATTATAACTTATAAATTGCAGGACTTGCTCATTGTGATTAATTTACAGTGTGTTTACTTTATTTCTTTATTAATGTTGCTTTAAATAAATGTGAATAATGTCTATACAGTTCACAGGGACCCTCATTTCATATACCATATAGCACCCAGGTCCCTAGTGGATTTTTTTGGGTAAACCCCCTCTTTCTCTATCTAAGGATAGGAACAGGGGCTGACCCATCTACAGCCTCACTGTATCATGGCTTCTGATAGGCCTTGGGGTGACAATGCTACAAATGCATCTCCGCCCAAGCATGCTCCCGTGTTTCACAGATGTGCATTTCAGGGAGCATGCTCAGCTTCTCTTTGGCTTGTGAATGTGTGAAAAGTGCATAAAGGAGCATAGCACTGATGAAAACAAACAGGCAAAGTGACTGTAAGTTTGGGTATTTATACGTTTTGCCTTTCAAAGCTGTTCAAAGCAGCTTCTTTTTGCCTGTTGATACTAGGCAGCGGTGCTCTAGCAGCCTCAAGTTGGCTCTGGTAAAAGGATTGAGGATAGAGGAAGAGTAGAGGTGGATGTAAAGAAGGAGAACAAGTAAAACAAAATAAGAGACTGGGGGAGATTTGTGAAGATCAGCACAGGGAGAGCAGGGTCAGAACCAGCAAGAGGAGAGTAGAGATGGGGGAGAGCTGAAACATGATGAGTAGAACATGGAGGGAAGAGGTGGATCTAAAGAGTGTAGAACCAGTGTAAAAAATGTATAGTTGGAGAGAAAACTAAAAGGTGCAAGATAGTGCATGAATGGGAACAGTAGATATAAAAGAATTAGGCGAATTTAAGTAGCAGGAAGAGAAGAAAGAGAGGTGGATTTAAGAGGTCAGGAACATCAATAGAAGGTAGGAGACTGGGTAGGGAGGTCGGTGAGAGGTAGCCATTACAGGGGCCGAATCAGTGAGAAAAGATTATAGGCTGAGAGATGAAGTGCACAGCACGGAGGAGAGAGGGGGGTGAAAGAGAAGCAGAATCAGTGAGAAAAATAAGAGGCAGATGGGCGTAAGAGATTCAGAAACAGTGAGACAAGGTTCAAGGCTCGAGTGAGAGTTGATAGGTGAAGGGTAGCACATGGATGGGAGCTGGTCAGAGACACAGTGCCAGCAGAGAAATAAAGTGGAGGGGGAGAGAGAGGGACTAGTGAGAGTTGGATGTCAGAGAGGCAGAATCAATGGGTACTCTAAGAGTCAGGCAGATAGATGATGTGAAGTGTAAAGCATTGAGGAGAGAGAGAGTTTACCTTATTGTTTAAAGTTTACATAAAACTATATACAATAATTACTTTACATAAAACTTCTCAAAATGCTGATAAAAAGCACCAATAAAATTCAACACATTTTAATTAAAAATTAAAGACAAAGTTAAGTATTTTTCTCCTTGAGCTTAACCGTATGCCTCAAGAGCTTTAAAATGTTACCCACCACTTTTACAGAACCACCTTAGAAGCACACTAATACAGCCTCTGGAATTTTTCTTATGCCCTCAGCATTAAACATATGCCTTTAAATATTTTCTCCGCACATCTAGTAGGTCTGGACATAGGCACATTATATGTTCAATGGACTCTTCAGCTAACTTGCACATCCTGCATGACTTGTCAGTGCAGCCCTTTAGTTTCCATGAAACATCAAAAGCCTTAAAAGGGAGGTAAAAATATCTGAATCTCATAAATGCGTTTTTTGTCCTGAGACCAAAAAATAAAATCAAAGTAAGGTTACCTTAAGCTAGAAAAGGTGTCTGAAATATATCTGCTATGTTTATATCTGGATGCTGCATCTATGTCACTACTCAAGATTAGGTTTTTCACTTACTTTTTTTAATACTAATTTGCGCACTGCTCTTGGCAAGGATGCTAGTGCCACTATCGAGAGGAACCTATATTTTTACAGTAGCTCTTCCAGTCACTTTTCTCCATTGAGGAGATAGGTGTATATAAGAGATAGAACCAGTGGGAAATTGGAGGAACTTGGTTGCATGAGAAAGATGGATGTAAGATGGATAGAGTGCACATGGTAAGGTAAGAGTCTGAAGGAAAGATGAGAAAAAGAGTAGAGCTTTGAGGGGTCAATGGATTTAAGAGGGACAGAATCAACAAGAAAAGATCAGATGCTCTGGGAGGGTGGAAGGGGAGACATGGATGTAAATGAAGCAAAACAAGGAAAGAAGTTATGAGGCTGGGAGAGAGATGAGAGTTGAAGGGGAACATGTGGGTAAGATGTCTTTGTTCATAAGAGACCGAACCTGCAAGTGAACATAAGCAGATTGGAGAGAAGTAATGTTGAGAGGTGGATAGAAGAAAGCAGAGCCACCGAAAATGTTGAGGTTGGGCGGAGGGAGCCAGGAGGGTAGAGGTGGAAGTTAGATGGGCAGAACCAGCAAGAGAAAGTTGAAGCAAAAAAGTAAAAGTCTGAAAGGGAGGTAAAAATGCTCATATACTCTGAGCTGGCTCAGAAATTATCAGCATCTTCAGACATAACCTTGTTGCCCCTTCCTCAAAAATCCTAGAAAAAAGAGGTCAACTTCCAAATTTCTTTCATAAAAAGTAAGTTACTCATTGACAATGTGCCAGTTGGCTTCTGACAACTCTAGGAGTTTTAAGTAGCATTTCGTACTGATTCAGATGACTTGTGGCTGACCCTGAGGTTTTTATGACAGATCCCCGTCAGCATTTACCACACATTACTTTACAGTCAGTACCTCAACTGCAACATTACCATGCATCCCTTTACCAAGCAAGTCACTATAATGACTTTCCTTAGTGGGTTGCTAGAGTTTGGAATAGCATAAATTGCTATTCCAACTGTAGTCCAACAACACATCCCCTAAAGCAAGTAGTTTTAACAACTTGTGTGGTAAAGGAATGCGCGGTAACGTCGCAGGGTAGTGACTGGGGTGTAAAGGCACATTGTGGTATTGACTGTGGCGTAAAGAATGTTTACCACTCTTATTCATGGAGTTAGCACAGCCTAAATATTACTAAACATTAGTGCCACATTTGACATAGTTTCCCAGCCAGTACTTATAAATCAACTAGTACAATTTAGAAATTAAGGTATTACCCTGGTGTTGCTAACCGCTATACTATTTGGGAAATCTGAAGCAAGCCACCCATCACTTGTTTCTGTTATGTACTAAACCTCAGACTTGTGGAATGTATTGGGTCTCCGCTGTTTAATCTTAATCTTTCCCAATTATCCTTACTCATTCAGTCCATTGGTTTCTTGTTGAGGTCTTGCGCATATTCATACCCAAACATTCATTTCCCTCAGTGGCAATCTGCCCAAGAATATGTTTGGTCTTGCATGCTAGCAGTTAATTTCTGAATGAAGACAAATTCAGAACACCTTTATAGTGACACAACAAGGGTTCTAATTTTGAAAATATATTATACCATATGGTGTCCTCTTTGTTTGCTTGTGGAGCTGGGTCAATTTGCACAGTCAGCAAAAACATCTTGGATTCATTTTTATCAGCATCTCATTTTTTTTCAGAACAGATTAACCTTGTTTCATCCACTTGCTTTTACTACATCCATATCAAAATCATCCCTTTACTCCCTTCTCACTGCAGTAAGGCTGTTATACAGACCATTATATTCATCTTAGGTTTCCTGCATTTTTTACATTCAGTACCCTTCAAATCACTCAGAACAGTAGAGGGCGCCTCATCTGAAACTGCTGCATTGCCTGGACAATTCTTCTCACCTTTTTGCTGTCTCTTGGGATTTTGGTTTGATACCCTCTATCTACAAGGCACATTCATTCATCATTAGGCACTTTATTAAAAAGGTTCTCTCTTTGTACAACACTCCTTATTTAATTCTAGAATCCTATACTCTGTGCCAACCAAACTCCTGTGCCACCAAAAATTTAGAGGTCCCTGATTGGAGACAGATCCTACTCCTTTTTAGATGTGCAAGACTGGAACTCTCTCCCTCCTGAACTATGGTGTAACTCCAATCTTTTGCAAAAACACTTAAAACTGTCTTTTCTCCACATTAGAAGTCTGCAACTCTCCTTTGGAGCTCTCTTAGTGCCAGGATGCCCGGTTAGCATATCAAATTCATTTATCCCATTTAATAGAACAATAACAAATTGTAAATCATTTAATGTATTTCTATTTAATACAGATGTAAAATATAGGTATGCATTTTTTAAGTATTATAAATTTTTAACCATTATACTCGCATCCAAACTTAGTAAGTAGCTTCTTGCAAATAGGCTTCAACAATGCCATATAATCTGTGATCTCTGAATAAACTGCACATTTCATAAAACGCAGTAGCTCATCTCTTAATGAGAATTCCAAAGTTCAAATCTTTCCCACATGTATTGTTGGAGCTAAACTAGGTTCCCATTAGAAAGGAAGTAGCCTTCAAGGCACTGTATACTGATCACAACATGGGTCCTGAGTACCTTGGAGAAAATTCATATGGTACACACCAAGGGGAGCTCTTCGATTAACCCCAGTGGAAACACCTAAAATAAACAAAGAGTCCTGGTGTGGCAGAAGCTTTATCTCATTCCTTGCAAACTCGGAAACAAAACGTCTTTGCATTTTTAAAGCCCAGTCCAATTCTATCTGTTTTAGAAACAAACGTAAAACCTGGCTTTTTTCAACTATGTTGCCCAATTAGCTTTATTTACTGTTACAGCTGCAGATGGCAGTGCCACATTGGCATGCTCTATAAACAATTTCAATATCAATATTAATATAATTAATGGCCAATTGAAATGACTTCCTATGATGTCACTTCCTGTTAAGTTAAATTGTATGCAAATGATAGGGGCCTCACATTTTCCTATTCTGCCCAGGGCCCCATGAACCCTGGGACCAGCCCTGGCCGTAGTACTGTCTGTCCTCTGCGATGAGTCAAAGTGAGTGTGGCAAAGCAAACGTCTATAAGTACATGAGAGCTGACGTGTTGTTTAGCCAGCGTGCACGCTGCTGCCGAGCAGGAGGATGCTAGGCAACGATGCGCTTGCAGATGCGTTCAATTATAACGCCATGACCGTGAGTTAATCAGACAGGGCGGGATTAACTAAAACCGTCCGGGGGCAAGGTATGCAACAGTGGTAGACAGTACACTGATACAGGCTTATATAGGACATAATATGGACCACTGGTGACGTGCACAGGATATTTTCAGTGTGATTGGTATATTGTACACAATTAATTGAGCCTGCACAAAACATTTACATTACAGGCAAGCGAAAAAATGGGACTACCAAGTTTTCATTGGTCATTTAGTTCACAGGTAGAAAACAGTATTTAGTCCGTGTGATTGGAACGTGTACCACACACTGTTAGGCTTGGATACACACACAGATGTACAATTCATCAGCAAAAAAGGGGGCTGTCTGTTTACATTACATGGAATAATTAAACACAGAGGTGTGAACAAGTTCTGCAAATCCCTGGCACGCAGCCTTTGGCCAAAATTAAAGTAGCACCAAGGTGGTGTCAAGACATATCTAGGTGGATATAGGATGACAGAGGGTACTGGTTGTGTGTTCCCTTAATAGGTGCAGGCTACCTGAAGGGTGTGTTCTACAGTGGTGCGTCCCTCAGTAGAGCAAATGCCTCAGTGGTAAGACAAATGAGCTCTAGAGCAGGCCCATCTGTTTAGCAATCTCCGCCTGTTTGTTCAGTCCATTGGCCACTGCTTTTAATGTATGTATCCTTTTCCACTACTCTCCATCTAATGCTTTCAGGTGGATGGTTCAGGGTCAGGCAATGCTCCACTAGGGGCACTCTCTGCACCTTGCTTCTGATTCTACTCATGTGTTGCATGATTCTAGACTTCACATCCAAAGGCGTCTGCTCAGTGGTGAATTTGGCAAAATACACCTACTTCGTACATACATATATCTAGTTGCTACATCATGAAACAAAATGTAATAGCATTACTGTGGCTAACCCTTTGCTTTCCACCCTGTAGGTGACAGTGCATATGCCTTGCGCGAATATATCCTGTCACCATAACTCAACCCAGCCACACCACAGGTGCAGAGGTACAACACGGCACATATAAGCACAAGGAATGTGGTAGAACGGACATTCAACATACTCAAAAGTCGTTTTCGCATCCTTCATAAAACTGGTGGTGCATTGCAATATAGCCCCGAGACCTACTGCAGGATTTTGGCTGTTTGTGCCATGGTGCACAACATTGCCACCAGAAGGGGCATTCCCATTGAGATGGACAACAGTGACTTGGATGTTGACGAGCAACCACCCGCACAACACCGAAAGGCGCATGTGGCAAACACTGCAGAGGGTCAGAGGAGACGTGCACACATCATACATCATTTTTGAGGTAGGTAAGAATGAGCCATGACAAACAAATGCTGAACATAAATATTTATTAACATGAGCACATGTCAAACTTGAGAAGTGCATTTAGAAATTTTGGAAGGTGATTGCATTGGTCTACAAAGTAAAAAAAAAATTTACTCAGTGCTGGAGGGCAATCACTAAGTAGAAATTGACCATGGTTACCCCACAATGGTCAAAAAGGAGTATATGCCTGGCTACCACCTCTTTTCACGTACCCCCAGCCTCATGTTGCCTGCCTCTGCACCATCACCCTGACTTGATTCTGTGGATGTTGAGCTGCGTTTACTGCGCCTCCTGTTAGTGGGCACTGGCACCGATAGGCTACTCAGGCTAGATGCCTCCTCACTCCCCTCCTCCCCTTCCAAGGTGATGGTACTCACAGTTCCAGACTGGATGTATTCCACAGCACTGGTGACTTGTCGTAAGGACCTGGCAACATCCCAACAGAAATGGCCTAGATCAATCTGCATTCACACAGAGCGCCGTGCCAATAGCGCGGTGGTATTGCAGAGCCTGTTGGCCCTGGTTTGCTGACATGCGGATCAGGCTCTGGTGATGCCTTCTCCGTTTTCTGCGTTGTCCTGTAAGCACTGCACGGGTGAGCTCCTGTAAGCTCAAGTTGCTCTGGCGAGTCCCCTTAGCAACCACTACTACTAGTGCGCACATTGTCTGCCATTGTGCTTATGTTTTTGGCCAGCTTGGTGATCTGCATGTTGATTGTGCCCAAGTTTCTCCCTTGGAGGCGCTGCCCAAGTCGCATCTGAGACTCCACGCCACCTTATACATTTAGAACCTGCTCATCAAGTGCCACAATACAGACCCTGGACCTGTGCCGTCGTCGTGTTTTGAGCTGTGGCTGTGTTGGAGTTCGTGAAGGGACACATGGCTGGCTGGAGAATGTAGTGGGTGCTGGAGTCTGATCGGAGTCAATTTCTACTAGTGAGGATACATGTGCCCTGCGTTTTGGTGGTGGGGGTGGTGCGTTTTCTGGGACCACAGACGTCTCTGCATCCGTCTCTGCAGGTGTTTCTGAGATGACGAGCTGGTCACTATCCTCGGAGTCTGCCTCCGCTGCATCTGTTATGTGATACAGTGCAGTGTTAGTCTTGTATGATCCTAATTCTGTTCATCATTTGGCAGACTTATTTCCAAATAAATCACTGACTTAAACACACTGTCTGGCACGCGGTATTGGTATGTTTTTGGTTAAGCTTTTCAATGACCACTTGTCTGACATGACTACAACTCCCATGATGCATTTTGTGTTTGAGGTGAAACGTGGCATGGGGTTTTACCTGTACACTGTGATTTGCCTGGGGGATTGTGCACATTTATACGGTATGCAGAGGATTAGCGATTGCATGCATCTTACCATGTGATGTTCCTGCTGCGCTGGATGTGTCCAATTGTGTCACTCCGACGACGGCTCGATTTTCCCCTCAACAAGGTCCTCCAGAGCTGTGGTTGCGGCTGCATTCGATGGATTCCCTTCTGTGCCAGCTGCTTCCTTCACCCTTTCTGCTATGCGCTCCTCTGCGCGTTTCCTCAGGTCATACCACCTTTTCTTCAATTCCTCAATGCTGCGATGTGTGACTCCCACAGCATTCACGTTTACCTTTATGTGCAGCCATATCCTGCGCTTCACAGCTTCTGGCACCTTCAGGCACCATTTCCCAAACAGTTTGTTGTGACTACTGCTGACACCCTCAATCAGGTGTTCAAGTTCCCTCTCAGAGAACACCAGCTTCCTCTTCCTAGGCGTGGCACTCTTTCCTGCAATGTTTTTGTCTATCCTGGGTCTGGGAACAGTAGCTGGATACCCAGGCCAGCCACTTTGCAGATAAAATCATGGAAGCCAAATCCAAACCCAGGGAAATCTTTCAATTATTAAAAAAATGCACTAAAGTGAACACAGCTACTCCCTTGACAAAAACACAAGAACAATGTAATGAGCTAGCTGATTTCTTTCACAATAAAGTTACCCAGATCTACTCCTCTTTCCCGACAGTAGCCACTAATTCGGGAACAGTCAACCAAACATCTTCAAGAGACTCCATCCCCCCAGACCAGCCAAATTTGGAACATTTTCCCCCACTAGACCTTGACACCCTCCATCAATTGGCACGCCAAGTCAAATCTGGCTCCCCCCGTGACCCAGCCCCACCTGAGATATTACTCCAGGCAAGCCAAGCCACCCTGCCCGTGATTCTAGACCTACTCAACTCCTCCATCTCCTCTTGTAAAGTGCCCAATGTATGGAAGAGATCTATGGTTCGGGCACTGTTAAAAAAACCCAACCTCAACCCAGATGATCAGTCCAGTTATCGTCCTATCTCACTACTTCCCTGAGTAAGCAAGGTCCTGGAGAAGTATATCAACACCCAGTTAGTCCAATTTCTTGAAAACAACTTGTTATTGGACTCGACCCAGACAGGCTTCAGACCCAAGCATGGTACTGAGACCGCCTTGCTAGCGGTTACCGAAGAAACACGAAGGATACTAGATCAGGGAGGATCAGTGGCAGTGATCCTCCTTGACCTAAGTGCAGCCTTCGATACGGTCAGCTATGCCACCTTGCTGAACCGTCTACGCAACATCGGAGTAACAGGAGATGCATTGAAGTGGCTTGACTCCTTCTTGACCAACAGATCCTTTCAGATTTTCGACGGGGAACCAGTGTCAGCTAGAAAATCACTTCGCTGCGGGGTGCCGCAGGGCTCCTCTTTAAGCCCTGCACTGTTCAACATATATATGAAACCACTGGCTGGGGTCGTCGAACCATACGGTATTAAAATCATATCATATGCCGACGACACCCAGCTAGTGGTTTCCCTGGCTCAAGAGGGTAACAGGCAATCATCGGAAGGTCTGATGAAATGTCTAGAGGATGTCAAGGAGTGGATGACATTCTCCTCTCTAAAACTTAATGGAGATAAAACTGAGCTCATGCTCCTGGGCCCAGTATTACCAGTGTCTTTTACCTCCCTATGGCCTCCTTGCCTGGGCACCCCTCCTACTCCTAAGGAAAGTGTAAAAAGCCTAGGAGTGTGGCTCGACAAAAGCCTCTCCTTCTCCACTCAGGCCACTAAGCTTTCCGCTACATGCTTCGGCCTGCTCAGAATATTGAGGAAAGTTCTACCTCTTCTGCCAATGGAAGCCAAACAAGTGGCAGTGCAAGGCCTGATTCAGTCCCGGCTAGACTCGAACAACGCCCTATACGTGGGAGCCCCCGAGATGACCTTACGAAAGCTACAAGTGGTACAGAACTGCGCAGCCCGCACCCTGCTACAGATCCCACGTACTCAGTCAGCCAGACCCGCATTAAAAAGCCTACACTGGCTGCCAGTAAGGCAGAGAGTGGCATTCAAGGCACTATGCATTGCCCATCGGGCCTTCTGGAAAACAGGCCCTGCAATCAATGTCAACTTAGTCACCCACTACCACCCAAAGAGAACCCTTTAGTCTACGGAGGCCTTCTTGGCCGTGGTACCTAAAGTAAGGAGAGCTAGGACCGGAGGAAGGATGTTTTCTCCAAACGCTTCAAAGTTGTGGAACTCACTCCCTTTACAACTCCGGTCCAATTCGAACTTGCTCTCCTTCCGCAAACAACTGAAGACCCTTCTGTTTGCAAGGTCCACTGAGCTCTAACCATTCCGCACTGCCCAGCCCTGTTTTCATGCTCAGCGCTTGGACGCCCATTGGGCAGCAATCGCGCTATACAAAAATTAATACAATACAATACAGAGGGTGAGGTTTCTCAGCTCAGCTTCAAATCTCTGCCTCCTCCTCTAAGCTCCTCAGGGCACTGAATGAAGCATGGACTGGATGGCTTCCTGGTTGTGATGTCATCAGCCTGCTTCTAGTGCGACCCATTTTTTGCGAATTCGGTAACAGCGATTTTTCTAATACCGAAATCGCTATTACCGAAATTGCATTTTTGCGATTTCATGTGTTAGCGAGTCGCAATTGTGTACTCGGTCCTGATTTAGCAATTTATAGTGAATCTCTAATTTTTTAACAATTCTCATGATGCTTCTGGTTAGTGATTTTTAATTGCCATTCCTTATTTATGGCAAATAAGGAATCGCTTTTTCTACTTTTGATGCACGTGCACCTTAATCATTGTATCAATGTATCTACAGACAATGAATGCTATACTTGATGGAAATTAGCAGATGGTAAGAAATTTGCACCGTAATGCACTGTGCGTATGGTTCTCAGCTATGTGAATGTTAATATTTGTTTCACTTTTCACTAATTGTGTTTGTTTTAAACCTGTATCATTTTTTAAACATAATACGTATCATTTCCACTTTATTAACTACATTACAAACAAGAGCAATTTTCACTGATATAGAATGTTGACAGCATATTGCCTATGTCTATCAATTCTCAACGTGCATCAAGCAGGATGTTTTTGTTACTTAAGATGGTAACCCCTATAGAGGTCATGTGACCAAAGACTCCGGGAGGAGTCAAAACGCTTCATATTGTGCCCAATTAAACTTGACTTTAAAAAAAAAAATGCAATCCGGAAAGGCTTGTTTCCCTTAAACACTTTCCCTGCTAAGGATATGTATGAATACGATCTGGGGCAAGGGGCACTCTGACAAATAGGAATAGAGCATGCGTTAGAAAGGAGCGGGTGGATCAGCATCCTGTTATACAGCAGCATCCGACGAAGGCTTTAAAGCCGAAATGCATCATACCCGAGTTGTCCAAAAAAGGCTTTCCTTGGATTCCCCTGAGTAGCGTCATACTTTTCTTACTGGAGGAGTCTGTGCTGATATTTTGCGCTGACCAGAGGTGCTAATGAGGCCCCGTTCTTCAAGCGGCTGGAGTCTACTGGTATCAGCTGTTCCAGCGTTTGGTGGCTCCGATGGATCAGAAAACTCCGGCCCGCCAAGCCAGTGGCTGCTGCCAGGCGCATCTTGTGGCTTCACGTGGAACCACTTTCATTGTATTGTGGCTCACAGTCCGGTGGACACCTGCATGGGGGGCTTGAACATCAAAGGGGACTCAAGGAAGCCTTTGGAGCGTAATTTACCCCGGTGTTTCCAACCTTTGGTTTTAACATCACTACTCATTTGGGCTGGACTTTGCTTGCTTCCCCACATGCAGTACTCACCTGGAAAAGATGTCTTCTGGGAACTGCAGTTTCTACCCCTCTGCAGTCAGTATACAGTCATGTGATCTGGGGCAAGGCACACTCTGACAAATAGGAGTGGAGCAGGTCCTATGAAGGAGCAGTGGACCAGCAGCGGCATCCAATGAAGGCTTTAAAGCCAAAATACATTATATTATTCAGTGAACTGAAGAAGGCTTTACGCCGAAATGTTTGTGTCCTTTGCTGCCGAATAAAGTTTTGCAAAGGTCCCCCTGGAGTGTGATAATTTCTTCTGGGATCGGGAGATATGGAGCTTCAATATTGGCAGTTGAACACCACCGCTGCCTGCACCCGCTCAGGAGTGCTCCGTTGGATACCAGTGGTAACGGAGCGTTTAGATATATATATATATATATTCACTGAAAAAACCATAGGTTATAGACCATATATAGTTAGGAATTAGCATTTAAAAAACCTTATTTTACTCACACAAAACCATTGAAATTCCATATATAGTTAGTTGCACTAACTATATATCGCGCACCCGCAATCCACTGCTGATGATGTCACATATTACATCATTCATGACATGGTCAGTGACATCACTGATGACATCACTGATGACATCTCAAATGACATCACTGATGACATCACTGATGACATCTCATTTGACATCAATGACCACATCACTGATGATATCATTCATGTGACAATACAATGCATCTCCTCACATTTTAATATAACCTCTGTTTCACCCAGTGTTAAATACAGAGTATAATTTTTGAAACCATTGACACACCAATACTAGTTACTACATACGCACTCACTGATTCCTATGTCTACACACACATTCACTCATTCACCCATACAATCATTCATACATACAATCACTCATCTTTACAACACTATCATATGCACTCATACACCTATACAGACACTCACAGTCTGCCACTCATCCATGGAGTTACTCACACACCTAGTCAGTGCTGTAAAGAATCAATGACACTTCCATTTTCTTGTCTATACAGTTAAACATAGAGCACCTTACATTTTCAAACATATACTAACACATACTTACCTTCTTATACAATCATTGATACAAGTACACATTGATCTGCACAGAGTCACACACCTCCCAGCCAGCCACACACACACTCAGTCTCCCATACAAATACTTGGACAATCAATCAGTAACCCATATAGTTAATCATATAGCTACTGATCAACACATGCAGCAGTTTACAGAACAACAGACATAATGATGCACAAATTAAGACAGTTTAGTCACTAACCCATGCACTCAGTGAGACACATTTAATCACTCACTCATACATTCAGTCATGCACCTACTAAATCCTTTGTCCAGACACTTATACTTCCACTCATTCTTCAATATGTAAGACACATTTTAACTTTACAGAAACATACAGTCACTGGATGTTGTCATCAGCGATGTCATCAGTGATGTCATCAGTGATGTCATTTGAGATGTCATCAGTGATGTCATCAGTGATGTCACTGACCATGTCATGAATGATGTAATATGTGACATCATCAGCAGTGGATTGCGGGTGCGCGATATATAGTTAGTGCAACTAACTATATATGGAATTTCAATGGTTTTGTGTGAGTAAAATAAGGTTTTTTAAAAGCTAATTCCTAACTATATATGGTCTATAACCTATGGTTTTTTCAGTGAATTTTCAAGGTTTTGTAAATGCTAATTCCTAACTATATATGGTCTATAACCTATGGTTTTTTCAGTGAATTTCATTGGTTTTTTAACAGCTAATATCTGTAGCTGTAAAATGTATTCTTCTTTAAATCCAAAAATATATTTTATATGTTTATGAATAATTTTTTTTTTAAATATTTTTTTTTCTTCGTTCCCGCTTCGCGAATCGGGAAGCTTCCCGTTAGCTGACCTTGATGCCGCGAAATAGACCGCGAGCCGGTAAACGTTTCTTTACCGCAACTGCCGCGTTAGAAAACAACATCGTGACGCCTCCCGTCCGCATGACGTTTCACGTTGTCGCGTGATACGTCATATGACGTGCTACGTTAGCGAACTGGTACGCGAAGCGAGTCGCAAAGCGCAGGTTTCTGGAAGCAAACCGGGAGGCCCTGCAAAGCGCTTAACGTAAACACAGCAGGTCATGTGACTTGGTAATAACACTTTTCATTGGTTCATTTCACTTTTGGTTTCCTAATGATGTAAGACTAGGTCATATAATCTAAAATGAACACTTTTCATTGGTTGAGAACTCTTGTTTTTCCCAAATGATGAAAATCCCTCCTTCTTTCCTCACTCTGACTTTCATCATTGTGAGAGAAAGACCCTTTGTTACCAGTGAGCAATGGCTTCTTTAGTAGCTTCAGCTGGTGCTTCCCCACCACCTCCACCACATCCAAGGAAGAGTGGACCACCTGCTCAAGTTATAATTCAACAAGAAGAGGAAGAAGAGGAACAGGACGACGAGCACGAAGAGAGGCAGTTTTTGCCTGAGGAGCCCAGGACGTCTCACCGGAAAGAAAACTTCATTTGGCAATTTTTTTAAATTCCCAAAGGTCAGAAAAAAGTAAATGCAAGATACGTAACTTGCCTTATATGTCAAGATAGACTGTCCAGAGGGACCGACAAAAAATACAGTTTCGGAAACTACACAATGCATCGCCATATGACTAGGTGGCATCCTAACAACTACAGTGCTGCACAGTTTCGGAACGACCTAGATAATCTCCCTATTATGGCCAGAAGATCTGTTGTACCGGAAGTAACGGGACCAGAGGGCAGGGAGATGGTGCCAAATATACAAATGAGATTTGGTGAAGTAAAACAAGTCTGCGTACATTGCAATGGATTCATTTGCTACAGAGAAAGTAGCATCACTCTGATCAACAGAGCTATTGACAATCATATGCAAGTTTGTACGAAACGCCCCAAATAATAAATACTTTTTTTTTATTTTGTTGCTCCTGTTGAGCCCTTTACAATGAATCGTTTTCATTGCCCCCTCCAAGAAAAACCCCAAAAAATATAAAACTGTTCAGAAAAATTCAAAAAAAGTAAAAAAATGTTCAGAAAAATAATAAAAAAAATATAAAACAACAAAAACAATAAAAAAAAAAGTTCTTTTCAGAACTACCTCCCCGTTATTAAAAAATTGGTACAATATTTGGAACTGTGCCAACCTCTATTTCTCATAGTTCGCTTCCCAGTTCGCTCGCCGGTACGCGAACCGGAAGTGAACCAAAATTTTTTTTTTTTAAAAAGAACAGTAAGTATAAGGGAAGGAAACAGACACTTATGTTAAAAGAAAGACAGCTATAGGGGAGTAAACTAGAGATACTATTACCCGTAATCCACTGCTGATGATGTCACATATTACATCATTCATGACATGCTCAGTGACATCATCAGCAGAGGATTGCGGGTTTTTTGGCAACGTGCCTTATCCACGGTTTAATAACGCTGCCTTTTGCTTTATATAAGTTTTCAAATTGTATGAAATATATACCAATAGGTTGTTATGAACCTTTAGGTAGTGCTTTTCTTCATGAGGTCTGGTCGCTTCCATACACATACAGATGTTTCAAAGATGATCAAGAAGTTTATCTGAATGGAGAGGAATGCACTGAGATGCCAGATCATTCACTAATGTGTAGGCACATACAGTTACACGGTTCATGCAACAAACACCGACCAAATATGGCTTGCGTGTTGCAAGGCACGCCAGTTCCTGCTATCATCCCCACGTTCAAGTTGTTGGAAAATGGTAGTTATTTGATGCTCAATAATGAAGATTGTTCTGGGTTAATTAAAAGTATTCCTTTTATCGTAACAGTAAGTGAACGGGTTATTTGCTGCAGAAATGTTCTATTTCCTCCCACACATGAACATAGGGAGTTTTCAATCTCGCCACAAATACCAACCTTGGGAGCACATTTCAACCGCATGGCAAGAATAAGAGCTCTTTTGTCTCAGAGAGAGGTGGCCTTGAGTTCGGCCCGTGAAACTTTCGTGCTTCACATAGCGAACACCCGTACAGAGGTGCAGACCCTTTTCAATACAGATTTGCCTTTCCATTTCAGCAAGATGGTTCGGACTATCTTTAACGCGTCCTCCACAAAGGCCCTGGCGCACTTTTTTAAAGTTGTTACCAGTGGTCTCGTGACTTCATTTGAGAAAATCTTTGGAGTCATCCCTGCTTTCTTTCCTTCTATTTTTTCCACTCTGCTTCGTGGATTCCCATTTTTACTTGCATTACCAGCGGACGCTCTTGTGCTTTTTTACATTTTTAAATATGGATGTCCCTCCTGTGCAAGCTCCCGCCCTGCAGCTGCTGACACTGTTCCGCAATCGCATGCTAGAATATTATGGCACAATGCCGTTGGCGATATTAAGCACGGCATATGGATTATCTTTTCGATTCTCCTACTTCACCTGTGTCCAGCCTGTATTTCACTGCCTGACCTGTGATTTCGATTGGGCCATTGATTTGTGTCTCTGCGGACCGGTTTCTCCTGACGTCGACTTTAATCAGCTGATGACTCCTATCATTACTCACGAGTTGGTTTGTCCTGGCGAAAGGATTATGGCTGTGGCATTGATGCATGGACTAATTGGTCCCTGGAATTTACTGGCGGCAACACAGTCTTTCTTGGAACAGAGCTTTCTTGAAAACCCACCGAGCTGTCCTCTGATGGTGATAGAGGATCCGGTGCTGGGAGAGCACGTATGTTCTTTTCCGCTTTTAAATTGGATGGCTGAACTCTTTTCGGATGAAGACGGTGACTTCCTATTGGAGGCTGTTGCAGCTTATTTTGCATACACAGTTATGTCATAGACCTTTTTCATGTTTGATATGCTGAGTACTAGCATTTCATTGACAATTCATTGACTTATTTGTCAAGTTTTTATTATTTAGCTTGCCTATTGGCTTAACACTCGTTAAAGTACTTGGCTGTTTTATTTTTCTTTAGCATTAAATTTTCCTAGTTTTTAATGTTTTACCTTGCGGACCGTCCACATATAAAGTTGCAATCTGCTCTCATGAGATGGCACTTCTATTATCTTATTCAGTTCGTTTCCGGATCATGGGGAGGTGTCATCTAGGTCCTGGATATCTTTACACCGTGTTAAGTTAGCATGGGCTCATTACCGGTTTAAACGCCATTTTTCCTTTTTTGCAACTTCTGCACACGACACTTAGTTGTTGCTTTAGCTTTCAACCTAGTAGTTCATCGTGGTTTACATGAGAATAATATGTTATTGCTCTACTATCTGCTTTGCTTGTTAAACTATATCTGTACAGCGAGTGCTGAAGTTTCAAGAACAACACGATACAGAATTGTTATGAGGTCTGATCTCCACGACTTCATACTCATAACATAAGTGCAGCTTCTGCCAATTCTGGGCATGAGGCGGGTTTTATATTGCTTTGCCGAACACACATACACAACAGTTGATGCGGTTCACATGAAGAGAGAGCTGGTGTATGCTGATGTGATTCCTTCAAATCTAAGACACTAAAGTATGGGCACGCCCTAAACCAACACAAACAGACCTTCTTAGCAAATAATATAATATGTGTATTAGGGAGGGTGAGATATAAGCAGCCGCGGGCCGTGGAGGGAGTTACGGTGGGGCAGGGAGGCGGGGAGGGGGAGGGGCAGGGTGGAGCCCTCTCCACCCTGCCCCTCCCCCTCCCCACCTCCCTGCCCCACCGTAACTCCCTCCACGGCCCGTGGCTGCTTATAAGTGTTGCTAACTCTTATTCATTTACAGCATGTTAACATACTGTCACCATTCGCTTTTTATGTACTAGTAACTATGCTGGTAATTTTGCTACTGATAATATGTGTACTTGTATTATCTAAGATACTACGCCTGAGAAGACGGCATTAGTAAATAAACATTTCAAATACACATGTGTTCTTCTTAACTCCATGTTCTGGTTTCTAAAAAATATATAACGACCGACTGTTCATGAGTTCCACGTATCCTGAGGTACTATAAGTTCATATTCTGGATTGTCTAAACATTGAGAGTTTGTTATATCCAATATGACACTGTACCTAGCTTGCTAAGGGGTTTTTGATTACTAAGGTGAGTTTTGGGACACCCTAATTCGCCGAGGTTCCAATCCTCTGTCCACAGTTCTGTGTGAGAACAGAAACCCTGCGACAGGGACACCCCCGACCCTTGCTGGAGCTTCATCACACTTGCGATACAACTCCAGCAATGCGCCACCTTTACGGCACAGATACATCACGCATCTGTGCTGTTTTTGCCCCATGATGCGCCGCATTGTAAATGCAGCACACCATAGGTGACGGAACAGCGGCACAGAATGACTAACACATCCGTGGTGATGCGCCAGTCATCATAAATCTATCCCTATGCTTCTTATCTTGTTAGAGATGAACCGCCATATGTATCATCAAAGTTTTTAGCATTTCCTAAATAGCGAACTTTAAGGAATAAATAGCGATTCTTTACCATTCCTAGTTTGCGATGAGCTATTTGCTAATTACAAATTACCCATTCATTTCCTTCATTTCCATAGGGCGGTTGGACTCACTTTTAGCTCGAACGGCTGAATGGATTTCCACGAAACTTGGCAAAATTGTAGGGACTGGTAGCCCGATGTGCCTTTGCTATGTCTCAAGATATATGCTCCAGTGGTTTTTACGAAAATTAACTTTGAAAAATATATATTGGGCTACATTGGCCTATATATATGTTGGAGCCCAAATGTAGCCCAATGTAGCCCAATGAAGCCCAATGAAGCCCAATGTAGCCCAATGTAGCCCAAAGATGGCCGCCAGAGACAAAAAAAACAAATGTAGCCCAAATATCAGCCAGATGTAGCCCAACTATAGCCCAGTGACAGAATGACCAATCAGCTTCGCAAACCTCCGTTACGCGAAGCGGAGCGCTGTTACAGATATATATCTTTTTTTGAACGTTAATTTCTCAAAATCCACTGGAGCACATATATTGAGACCTAGCAAAGGCACATCGGGCTACCAGTCCCTAATATTTTACCAAGTTTCGTGCAAATCCATTCAGCCGTTCGATTATTATTATTATTTTTTTTTTTGCCCCGCGGGGCCCTTTTAAAACCTCCACATCAAACCTAGGGGGTCAGCGAGGATCTACTATGCCCCCTTATGGTCATTTGCCCCTTCGCTTTGGCCTCCTCTTGTCTCTCGATCCTACCGAGAGACAAGATGGCGGCCGCTACGGACTGTTTGGAATGTTTACAGACGCCGGAGAACCAATCAGCTTCGCTTCACAAAGCTCCGTTGCGCGAAAAGTACGCGTACTGGAGCGCTGCCCGGTCCGCTGTTACAGATATATATCTTTTTTTAAACGTTAATTTCTCAAAATCCACTGTAGCACATATATTGAGACCTACAAAAGGCACATCGGGCTACCAGTCCCTACAATTTTGCCAAGTTTCGTGCAAATCCATTCAGGCGTTCGGGCTAAAAGTGAGGCCAACCGCCCTATGGAAAACTCAATGTTAAAAACACGTTTTGGGACCCCCCTTTTTTCTCGCCCCCCCCTTGACGAACCTCCCCCAAATTTTCAAGGGCTGCTCAGAAACAAAATGTGCCATTTTCCTGAAAATTTCAGCCAATTCCGTCCACAAACGCCAAAGTTATTAGACATAGAATTTTCAAAAATCCCATAGAGAAAAAAATCCTAACTATATATACCTACTGGCGACCGCCAGTAGGTAATATATATAGCTATATCCACAGATTACTCCGACCACTTCCAGCTAGCACCTGGTGAAGAAGGAGACTCAGGCCTCTGCAGCAAAGTTTCAGGCAAGAAATCTTTATTAATTCACGCCTTACGACATATATATATATATATATATATTACCTACTGGCGATAGCCAGTAGGTATATATAGTTAGGATTTTTTTCCTATGGGATTTTTGAAAATTCTATGTCGAATAACTTTGGCGTTTGAGGACAGAATTGGCTGAAATTTTCAGGAAGATGGAACATTTTGTTTCTGAGCAGCCCCTGAAAATTTGGGGGGGTTTCGTCAAGGGGGGGCCGAGAAAAAAGGGGGTTCCCAAAACGTGTTTTTCCCATGCAATTTTCCATAGGGCGGTTGGCCTCACTTTTAGCCCGAACGGCTGAATGGATTTACACCAAACTTGGCAAAATTGTAGGGACTGGTAGCCCGATGTGCCTTTGCTATGTCTCAAGATATAGGCTCCAGTGGTTTTTACGAAAATTAACTTTGAAAAATATATATTGGGCTACATTGGGCTATATATATGTTGGAGCCCAAATGTAGCCCAATGTAGCCCAATGTAGCCCAATGTAGCCCAAAGATGGCCACCAGATAAAAAAAAAACAAATGTAGCCCAAATATCAGCCAGATGTAGCCCAACTATAGCCCAATGACAGAATGTCCCAGAGTGTTCTAAAGAACAACTAGAGTGCTAACAGTCCTACTTATTACAAAGGTATGGCACACCTGAAGCCATCTTGATTGGAATAAAGTGGTAACTCTTAAAACATTTAATTTAAAAAGGAACAAAATGAGGGGGTTCATTTTGCCATAGAAAGTATGATTAGCGAATATATGACGAAATCCCGCATACCATCAGTCCGCAAAAAAAAACCCTGCATGTACTATTAGGCCGCAAATTAAAATAACGAAAACTTTTAGAACGAATATGCCTTTAGCATACACTAAACAACTAAACTACCCTAAACCCTAAAACACTACCCCCAGCATGACCCTACACTACACAAACAGTACAACACTACCCTAAACCCTAAAACACTACCCCCAGCATTACCCTACACTACACAAACACTACAACACTACCCTAAACCCTAAAACACTACCCCCAGCATGACCCTACACTACACAAACACTACAACACAACCCTAAACCCTAAAACACTACCCCCAGCATGACCCTACACTACACAAACACTACAACACTACCCTAAACCCTAAAACACTACCCCCAGCATGACCCTACACTACACAAACACTACAACACAACCCTAAACCCTAAAACACTACACCCCAGCATGACCCTACACTACGCAAACACTACAACACTACCCTAAACCCTAAAACACTACCCCCAGCATGACCCTACACTACGCAAACACTACAACACTACGCAAAACCCTAAAACACTACACCCCAGCATGACCCTACACTACGCAAACACTACAACACTACCCTAAACCCTAAAACACTACCCCCAGCATGACCCTACACTACACAAACACTACAACACTACCCTAAACCCTAAAACACTACCCCCAGCATGACCCTACACTACGCAAACACTACAACACTACCCAAAACCCTAAAACACTACACCCCAGCATGACCCTACACTACGCAAACACTACAACACTACCCTAAACCCTAAAACACTACCCCCAGCATGACCCTACACTACGCAAACATTACAACACTACCCTAAACCCTAAAACACTACCCCCAGCATGACCCTACACTACGCAAACACTACAACACTACCCAAAACCCTAAAACACTACACCCCAGCATGACCCTACACTACGCAAACACTACAACACTACCCTAAACCCTAAAACACTACCCCCAGCATGACCCTACACTACGCAAACACTACAACACTACCCTAAACTCTAAAACACTACCCCCAGCATGACCCTACACTACGCAAACACTACAACACTACCCTAAACCCTGAAACACTACCCCCAGCATGACCCTACACTACGCAAACACTACAACACTACCCAAAACCCTAAAACACTACACCCCAGCATGACCCTACACTACGCAAACACTACAACACTACCCTAAACCCTAAAACACTACCCCCAGCATGACCCTACACTACGCAAACACTACAACACTACCCTAAACCCTAAAACACTACCCCCAGCATGACCCTACACTACGCAAACACTACAACACTACCCTAAACCCTAAAACACAACCCCCAGCATGACCCTACACTACGCAAACACTACAACACTACCCTAAACCCTAAAACACTACCCCCAGCATGACCCTACACTACGCAAACACTACAACACTACCCTAAACCCTAAAACACTACCCCCAGCATGACCCTACACTACGCAAACACTACAACACTACCCTAAACCCTAAAACACTACACCCCAGCATGACCCTACACTACGCAAACACTACAACACTACCCTAAACCCTAAAACACTACCCCCAGCATGACCCTACACTACGCAAACACTACAACTCTACCCTAAACCCTAAAACACTACACCCAGCATGACCCTACACTACGCAAACACTACAACACTACCCTAAACCCTAAAACACTACCCCCCAGCATGACCCTACACTACGCAAACACTACAACACTACCCTAAACCCTAAAACACTACCCCCAGCATGACCCTACACTACGCAAACACTACAACACTACCCAAAACCCTAAAACACTACCCCCAGCATGACCCTACACTACGCAAACACTACAACACTACCCTACACCCTAAAACACTACCCCCAGCATGACCCTACACTACGCAAACACTACAACACTACCCTAAACCCTAAAACACTAGCCCCAGCATGACCCTACACTACGCAAACACTACAACACAACCCTAAACCCTAAAACACTACCCCCAGCATGACCCTACACTAAACAACCACCACAACTCTACACTACACTAACACAACACTACACTACACAACACTACACTACACAATCACTAACCCACGAAAAAAATTAACACAAACCCACTTACCTCTCTCGTCATCGTGGTTTTCACAATGCAAATGCATTTACCATACATGCCTTTAAAACGTAATTCTTTGTAAAGGCATGCGCGATAAATGCACATGCGTTTTGAAAAAATGCGGGATAATGGTATGCGAGGTCAATGACCTTGCGGGATAATGGTATGCGGACTGAAAGTCTGCGGGATAAAAAATGCGGGAAAATGGCTGCAAACCATGATTAGCAGCAGACTTCCCTGGTGAGCACTAGCTTTACTACAGTGATCTAATGAGCAACTAGAGTGCTAACATTCAGAATTTATGGCAAATGTGTGACACATCTGAATGCCTTCTTGATAGAACCAAAGTAAACAAGCATTGAAAATGCAATAGATCTCGCCCTCGTTTAAGTTAAAGCCATTCTGTTTGTAATGAGGTGGCTTTTTAGCTTTGCTTTTATTAGTGTTTTTAAAACTTTCATGTAAATAACATGCATATGTATGCATATATGTATATGTATGCATGCATTTATATTTATATAGATATGCAGATTATATATTTTTATATATGTATATTACCTACTGACGATAGCCAGTGGGTATATATAGTTAGGATTTTTTCTCTATGGGATTTCTGAAAATTCTATGTCTAATAACTTTGGCGTTTGTGGACGGAATTGGCTGAAATTTTCAGGATAATGGCACATTTTGTTTCTGAGCAGCCCCTGAAAATTTGGGGGGGTTTCGTCAAGGGGGGGCCGAGAAAAAAGGGGGGTCCCAAAACGCGTTTTTCACATTCATTTTTCCATAGGGCGGTTGGACTCACTTTTAGCTCGAACGGCTGAATAGATTTACATGAAACTTGGCAAAATTGTAGATATGGTTTGCCCGACGTGCCTTTGCTATGTCTCAATATATGTGCTCCAGTGGATTTTGAGAAATTAACGTTTAAAAAAAATATATATCTGTGACAGCGCTCCGGTTAGCGCCCCGGTTCGCGTACCTGACGCGTAACGGAACTTCGCGAAGCGAAGCTGATTGGCTCTCCGGTGTCTGTCAACATTCTAAACAGTCCGGAGCGGCCGCCATCTTGTCTCTCGGTAGGATCGAGAGACAAGATGTGGTGAAAAATGAAGGGGGAAATGAAGGAAAGGGGGTAAGGTAGACCCCTCCTGACCCCCTAGGATTGATGAGGGGGATATTAAAGTGCCCCGCGGGGCAAAAAAAAAAAAAAAAATGTTTGCGATTTTACGCCGTAGAGGCGCGTCCCGGTACGCGAACCGGGCAGCTCACCGGGCAGCTAACCGGGCAGCTAACCGGCAGCGTAGCTGTCAACATTGTAAACAGTCCGGAGCGGCCGCCATCTTGTCTCTCGGTAGGTTCGAGAGACAAGATGTGGTGAAAAAAGAAGGGGGAAATGAAGGAAAGGGGGCAAGGTAAACCCCTCCTGACCCCCTAGGATTGATGAGGGGGATATTAAAGTCCCCCGCGATTTTTCGCGGTAGAGGCGCTTCCCGGTACGCGAACCGGGCAGCTAACCGGCAGCGTAACGGGAGTCCGCCATCTTGTGTTTTTGGAGCGTCCGGTTCGCGTACCGGGTAGCGTCCCGGTAAGCGTAACAAGGGGAAAACCAAGAGAAACAGTAAAAAAAAAATTAAGGGAATAGATTTCTAGCAAACTTGGCAAAATTGTAGGGACTGTTTGTTTGATGTGCCTCAAGATATGTGCACGTGTGGATTTTGTCTAATTAAGGTTAAAAAAAATATATATATCTGTAAGCGTGCTCCGGCACGCTTACGTTACGGGTTTTGTTTGCACTGCAGAGCCGATACGTCAAGGTTATGCGACGCGT
This sequence comes from Lissotriton helveticus, assembly GCF_964261635.1. Lineage (NCBI taxonomy): Eukaryota > Metazoa > Chordata > Amphibia > Caudata > Salamandridae > Lissotriton > Lissotriton helveticus. Next base: position 467,761,010 of record NC_136067.1, on the reverse strand, counting down.
CATGAGGCGTCTCACGTGGCTACGTGATACGTCACGTAATAAAGAATATATTTTACAGCTATAGATATTAGCTTTTAAAAAACCAATGAAATTCACTGAAAAAACCATAGGTTATAGACCATATATAGTTAGGAATTTGCATTTAAAAAACCTTGAAAATTCACTGAAAAAACCATAGGTTAGAGACCATATATAGTTAGCTGGACATTTTATTGACATAAAACCAATGAAATTCCATATATAGTTAGTTGCACTAACTATATATCGCGCACCCGCAATCCACTGCTGATGATGTCACATATTACATCATTCATGACATGGTCAGTGACATCACTGATGACATCACTGATGACATCTCAAATGACATCACTGATGACATCACTGATGACATCTCAAATGACATCACTGATGACATCATGACACACCAATACCAGTTACTACATACGCACTCACTGATTCCTACGTCTACACACACATTCACTCATTCACCCATACAATCACTCATACATACAGTCACTCATTATTACAACACTATCATATGCACTCATACACCTATGCAGACACTCACACACTGCCACTCATCCATGGAGTTACTCACACACCTAGTCGGTCCTGTAAAGAATCAATCACACTTCCATTTCCTCATCTATACAGTTAAACACAGAACACCATACTTCAGTGACATCACTGATGACATCACTGATGACATCTCAAATGACATCACTGATGACATCTCAAATGACATCACTGATGACATCATGGCACACCAATACCAGTTACTACATACGCACTCACTGATTCCTACGTCTACACACACATTCACTCGTTCACCCATACAATCACTCATACATACAGTCACTCATTATTACAACACTATCATATGCACTCATACACCTAGTCAGTCCTGTGAAGAATCAATCACACTTCGATTTCCTCATCTATACAGTTAAACACAGAACACCATACTTTTTCACACATATACTAACACATACTTACTCTCTTATACAATCACTGATACAAGTACACATTGATATGCACAGAGCCACACACCTCCCAGCCAGCCACACACACACTCAGTCTTCCATACATCCACTCATTCTTCAATATGTAAAACATATTTAAACTTTACAAAAACACACAGACACTAGATGATGTCATCAGTGATGTCATTTGAGATGTCATCAGTGATGTCATCAGTGATGTCATTTGAGATGTCATCAGTGATGTCATCAGTGATGCCACTGACCATGTCATGAATGATGTAATATGTG